>NW_024350927.1:1597936-1617596 GCF_902729225.1 Pteropus medius
CGGGGGAATGACTGGTACCAGTACAGGGTTTTATTGGGGGAGGGATGAGAATGTCTCGGAACCAGACCAAGGTGGTGGCTGCACCACATTGAGACTGCACTAAATTCCACTGAACTGTTGGCTTTAAAATAGTTAAATTTATGTTATGCAAAATTATTATTATTTTCTTAAATCGAGTAGTAAAATGGACTAAACAAATGTAGTGGTTCCACCCTGCCCCGTGTCGTCCTCCCCTGAGGGTTGGCTGGGGAATGTCACCCTGGCACGCTCTGGTCAGCTGCGGGAACGGTCATCAGTTCACTCACTGAGACTTTGCTCCCGTTCTGGTACCACAGTGGTTTTCGGGCCAGGCCTCTGCCTAAACGGCCACCATCGATGCACCCGAAGGAACATTCTGGTTCCTGCTAGGTCGATTTAGCCAGAACGACAGGTTCTGAGTCAGTCTGAACAGAGGAGGGTGAAGAGGAAGAAGAAAGGGCTAGGAGAGGCCTCTTGCCGTGGACGAAAATGAGTAGTAGGGCACCTCAGGGGTGAGGACTGGTATTTTCTTAAGCCACAGACTTTGATTAATTAAATCTCTGGCAGAGCAGTTCCAAGGGCGGGCCTGGGCCTCAGCTTCACTAGCTCCTGGCCCGACCTCGCCCTGTCTGGACAGTGCTTGTCAGGCATCCAGGGATCAGAGGGGAGGAGACAGGGGCAGTGGAAAGAGGAGGGGCTTTGGCGCGCAACAGACCTGGGTTTGAATGGCTGCTCCGCCCCCAAGTGGTCGTGTGAGCTTACGACAGGGAATGCATGCATCTGAGCCTCGGTTTTCCCTCTGTAAAATGGGACTAGCTATCGAACCTCCTTGGGTGACACGCTGTGTCCTGACAGGGTGGCTGTAGTGAGAGTCACGAAAGGTGATGGAAGGAAGGGAGAGATGTGCACGAGAGAAGAAAGAAAGAGTGTGGGAAGCAGAGGACAGAGCAGGGTGGGAAGAGGCCCCACCAGGCCACTCACCCCGAGCACAGAAGACCCCCACTCTTTTGGAATCAGAATATGACACATTCAAGACCAGCATGTGGTTGTCAAAGAGTTTGTCGGGGCCATCGCAGGTCAGCACCATCGGGGACATGTCCTTCAGGTCTGAAGAGAGTGGCACCCCAGCATCAGGCTCCTCTCCCATCTCCCCAATGCTTCGCCACCCCGCACCATCACCCTGGACAACACCACATGCCCCTACTGTCACTCACCATCCAGTGATGTCAGCTGGCTGTCGGCGTGGTCAAGGCCCCTGGACCTGAGACTGTCCCGGTCACAGTTCACCAGCAGGATGGCCCCATAGCCCTCAGGGCCCCAGCGCCAGCTTTTCTGAGGCAAAACAAAAGGCTTCGGGGTCAGGGGGACCCGGGGGGCTCTGGAAGGGGTTCTGGATGTGGTTAAGGCTGGCTGCTTTGTTAGCTTGAAGACCTCTGCATCCTAGGTTTTCTTAAAGATTTAAAGAGGCCTCATAGATCTGGGGACTGAGCTCCAGGTCTCTAGACCCAAAGCCACTCCATCCTTGTGCAGTGAACAACCTGCACTACCGTACACAGCAGCCCCCACCCAGCCACCACACAGGAGGAGGAAGGGAGAAACAGCCTTCACCAGCCTGCTGAGCTTTGGCCCTGCCAGGGGGACAGAGGCTGCCTCGCCCTGACCTTGATGGGACTGGAGAATCCTGGGAGACCCTCTTCATCCCAGCACTCCCGTGGGACCCGTCCACCCACAGTCGCACAAGCCCTGCAAGGGGGTTCGAGCTGAGGCGGGAATGACGGCTGGGGCCCTGCCTCTGTGAAGCTCTTCCTGACATGCCTCCACTTCATCCCCACCGGACCCGGGAGCCACTTTCCCATTTCACAGAAGGTGGAAAAGAGGCTCTGGGAACTGAGCTCCAAGTCACATAGATGGGATTCGAACTCAGGTCTAGGGCACCGTACCGGGCTGCCCTGAGCCAGGGCCCAAGCCGTGATCTGCATCACAGGCCCCACTCACCACCTGGCCCAAGCAACCTTGTGCAGTGAACGACCTGCACAGCCACCCATGGCTTCCCTGCCCCATCTTGTCCCCTAAGCCTTGTGACCCAGGCTTCCTCTCTGAGGTCTTTCCCTGTACACCACATCTTCTACCCTCCTAGGATGGCTTCCAGATACTTCCTGTGGGGGTGATGCCTTGAGCCCACCCCATCCTCCTCCTCACTCTTCAGGGTCTACCTGGGACTCTCTACCCAGCCTCCTCTACCAGAAGCCATGTCTTCCCCTTGCCTTCATTTAGTCACTCGACAACCTTTTACAAAGCACCTACCATATTTGAAGTTCCAAATAAAGCCCAGGAAATAGAATAGGCACCAAGCACAAGAACCAGTCCCAATTCTGAGGTGGCATAAGAGAGGCCCAGAGAGGGTGAGCTGTTTTTCGGGAGTCACACAGCACGTCCATCACACAGTGTAAGTTAATACCCACTTGTGCCGATCTGGCAGTCCCCGGATGGGTTCCCCACACTGTCAGATACCAGAGACCCTAGGAATCCATCACCCTTCCGGAGGGAGGGTCCACCCCACCCCAGGACCATCCCCAGGTTTGCCTGTCGACCCCGCTGTCTTGGGGTAGCCAGGACAGTCTCACCTTGTTGCCTTGGCCCCTTTTCACGTTGCCTTTGCGGCCCGTGTCAGCATCGAGGGAGATGTCTGAAAAGGGACAGAAAGAGGCCTCAGGGGCTCACCCAGTCCCATCAACACACCCATAACATCCAGGTCGGGGAAAGCTTTGCCCTCTCCCCAAACCCACGAGAACCAGGAAGCCTTTGTGGCAGTCCTGTGTGGTTCTGGGCATTGGAGGGACCCAACGCTTTGGGTCTTGAATTTCTTGCTCATCTACGTGTGCTGAATTGCTGACTCTTGGTTGCCCTGACTCTGGATGTTGGGGACTAGGCCTGAGGCTCTGGGTGCTGGTTCCACAGTTCTCAGAGCCAGCTGCCTAGGGCTCAGGCTGAAGGGATGCAGGGCTGTCTAAGGTTTGGTGCTGAATCTTGATGTTCCAGTGGGCATGATAGGTGAGACGCCAGTTGAAGGAGGCCCATTGTGTAGCTGTTGACACACGGACATTGCAGTTTCCAGATTCCCGTGGCCCTAAATATTGCTGGGTCTTCATCCCTGAGTTCTAGAGTGGACAGAAGGCCTCCGAAGGAGCCACACCCCTTGATGGTAGAGGAAGCTGGCCATGGGCTGGTCCTCAGTGCTGCCCTAAGACCCTCAACAGCCAACACGGAGGGGTGAGGGGATGTACGGAGAACCAGGCAGGCAGGACGTACCAACGCCAGTGAGATAGAGCACGCTGTGGCCCAGGGCATCGTCCTCGTGCCGCCTGAAGTAGGAGACCTTCACCTGTGGGAACATGGTCAGCCCTAAGCCAGCACAGCTGCCTCTTCAGAGGTGGCAGCGGCCGGGGATGTGGCAGTCACCCGCACCTCCCAACAGCCCTGTTCAGAGGCGGGGCAAGCATGAGGACTCCCAGGTTTCCCCTGCTGCCGAGGGTCCATGTCTCCCATACCTAAGGAATAAGGATGACACCCTCCTCACTCGCCCCCAGCCACCCACCACACACACGGTGACCCATTGATTGGACAGGGACAATACAGGGACTGTGCAGCCTTTGCGAGCAGAGGTCCTGGAGCCCGCCATGGGCTCAAACCCTACTTCTTCTGCCTACCAGCTACGAGCCTACAGGAAGGGCCCTGAGTAGCCTCTTTGTGGATGGGCTCTGTCCACTGGTCAGGCGCTTTTCCCATGGCCCCAAACCCATGCCAAGTACCCTACCCAGGCCACCTCCACAGCCCCAACGTGTCCCCAATGGACAGAGCCCATCCACAAAGAGGCTACTCAGGGCCCTTCCTGTAGGCTCGTAGCTGGTAGGCAGAAGAAGTAGGGTTTGAGCCCATGGCGGGCTCCAGGACCTCTGCTCGCAAAGGCTGCACAGTCCCTGTATTGTCCCTGTCCAATCAATGGGTCACCGTGTGTGTGGTGGGTGGCTGGGGGCGAGGGAGGAGGGTGTCATCCTTATTCCTTAGGTATGGGAGACACATGCACATCCAGATATGTATCTGTCTGCATGCACGTGTGAGCACGGTGGTGCTACGGAGTCCTGCCTATGTGAGAGCGAGGGGCTTGCCTGGGACCTGTGTTAGGCTGAGCACAGAATTAATGCGGGGGTGTTTGTGAATCTGAAGGGCGAGTAGGCAGGCTGTGTTTTTATGGGAGAATTCATTGGCATATATATATGTGCTGTTGCGCATTGGGGTGGCCTTGTGTGTTTGGGTTGTATCGGAATGTGTTGCGTGGATGCAGGTGTCAAAAGCTTTGTGGAATTTGGTTGAGTGGGATGATATGTGGATGGAGGTATGCTTTGGGGGGCTCTTACCTGGGATGGGGGTGGGGACATGCAGCCCCTTACTATGGGGAGGAGCGTCTTACCTTGATATCATTTAAGTCCTTACTGGCTGTGTCCACAGATATGATCACATCCACATAGGCGTCCAGGGGCCAGTGGGCCTTTCCTGTGGGCTCTGTCACCCGTGCTGGATCATAGGCCATGGAGATCTCCACCCCAGAGCTCCCGGAGACCCCAAAGGTCTCAGCACCCTTGGGTACATCCCTGACAGAGAAAAGAAAGGGAGAAAGTGTCCAGGTCTCAGGAGAGAGACTATGGTGGGGTAGTGGCTGGGGCAGGCAGGCCATGCAAACAGCACCTCCCAACAACTGTGTTGGGGAGCATCAGGGGGCGTGTCACTGGCCAGGAGACCAGCCTAGCTGGGCACCAGGCAACCTGGACTCTACCCCAGCTCTCCACTGACCCCCGTGTGACCCACCCTGGGCCCATCAGCCCCTGGCCTCAGTCTCCCCACCTGTAACATGATGGAGTTGGAGCAGAACAAGGGCGTTGAGCTTTGTTCCAGTGGCAGAACCCTTTCGGCAAACCAAGACATAAGGCAGACCAAGGGGAGCTGGGGCTGCGGCTGAGCCACAATGTCTAACCCTCCATTCCAACAGTGCCCCCAAGCTCCAGAGAGCAGAGAGGGCAAACGTCTAGACACCCCGATCCCACCCCAGGGCTTCCCACTCTGATGCTTCTAAATTCTCTAATTGACAGGAAATCCACCTGGTCAACCTCATCTCGCCACCTCCACTGCCATCCCTACCCCCTGGGATAGCCGGGCAGCCTCCTCACTGGTACCACCGAGCCCCTTCCAGTCTGCTTGCACCCAGCACACATAAGTCAGAATTGTATTGCTCCTTTTTGTTCAAAAGCAGTGGTTCCCCCAAACTCAGCCAAGTCCCCACAATGGCATACAAGGTCCCTCCTGATCTTCCCCACCACTTCCCCGACCTCCTCCTCCCCACTATACTCCCCCTGGCCCACTCTGCTCCAACCACACTGATCTTCCCACTTTTCCACAAAGCTGCCAGGCTGCCCTGCCTCAGGGCCTTCGCACTGGCTATTGCCTCTTCATAGAGTGCTCTTCCCCCAGATGTCCACGAGGCTCACTCCTTTACTTTATCAGGGCTTGGCTTAAACATCAGCCCCGACTCCATCACTCCATCTGATGCTGCACCTTGCCCTGCCTTCTCCCCGCTCTCCCCATCCCTGTCACTCTGCTCTGACTCTTAATCATGCTGTGGTTTATCGCCCACCTCTCCTGCTGGGTCCCCAGCACCTCTAACATAGTCAATGCTCATAAATCCTTGTTAAATAAGTGAATGGATTCGGTTTTCCCTACTCTGCAGGGCAACTCAGGCCCATCTGTACTCAGGGTTTGACTGGTACCCAGGGCATCTTCTCCCCATCCACCTGGTGCATTACATGCACCTGATACCCCAGAGCCCTGGGCTCCAGAAAAGGGGATCAAGAAACCAGTCTGTCAGGTGCCAGCCCGGGGTATTCATCTTCGGAGCTTCCACACTGCTCACACCACCAGCTGCTCCCAGCCACAGCACTTAGGGGCCAGCCTTCCTGGGCCATAGGGAAGGGGATGCAAACTCAGGGTACAGGCACCCTGAGCTAAGCCCACAGAGCCTCTGTCAGTGCATCTTGTCCTTCTTCATTCCCCGAACAAGCATGAACTGTGTGCCTCCCTCTGCTGAGCACTGTGCTAAGCCCCAGTGATCCTTGAGGCCCTGGGCCATGTGGAGCTCACAGCCTAGAGAGGAAGTCCGACGAGGCAACCCCATGTCGGCGTTTCTCCCTCTCTACGTGTCAGGGCTCTCTGCTGCAGTCCGCCAGGGCAGAGCCATCAGCCTTGAGTCATCACCCAAGATCACGCCCACTTACAAATGCCCACCTGGCTGCAAAGATGGCAGGGCCGGCGAGGTCCTTTGATATATGCTCCTGCCTCCATCCTTTCCTGGACTCCTAAGAACCCACCCAAATATTAAACCCTCTGAAGAAACCAGACACCCCTCCCTGACCCACATCAAACAACTGCCTCCATTGACAACGGGGACATTGGTCATAGTTACAACAGTCCCAGTTCTGTGCCTGGCTCTCGGATGCTCACCGCAGCCCCACAAGGTGGTTACTATTCCTCTCACTTTACAGATGAGGCTGCAGGGAGAGGGGCCCCAGAGCCTTGCAGGCTGCTGGCCAGACCCACCTCCCTCACCCCACACTCATGGCCTCATCGTCCCCACGAGCCATTATACCTTCAGGAATCTTCTCATGACCTTACATGACCTTCACCACCGTTTAATTGGTCGCCAAAGAAACTCAAGTCCCCCAGACTCTCATCGTCTAATCTGACCCCGGCTCCCATCCTCCCTGAGTCCCAGCCACTCTCGTAAGCCATCATCGCATGGTGGTCTCAGCCACATCCGGGGATTTCCTTGGCCTTTGCCCTCTGACAGACACCTGCTCCTTGCAGCAGACATGGTCTCCCCGCAGCCTTCTCAGTGGGGGCTGTTTCTCCCTTGCTCCCTCCGACCACGGGGCCTGGAGGTTGGCAAGGCTCCTCCTCGCTCCTCACTGTCACCTCCACGTCGTTGTCACGCTGTCCTCATTCCTTGAGGACGTCAGCTCACGCCTGTCTCCAGCACTGTTATTACCATTTCTCATTTCAATAGCCCCATGGGAGGTACGCCATTTCCCTGCCCCCTCCGTCTCTTGACCTCCTCTATTCCGGCGATCCTCAGCCCCCCTCTTCCGGGGGCCAACCCCGGACTTTGTCATTACGAAGAATTGAACCTGCTACAAACTCCCCCGCCAGCAGCTCACTCTGATGCCACCCTCAGCTGCCAGCTCACTCCATCTAACATGCCCATCCCTCCCCCAAGCTTTCATTTCCACTGGGACCTGCAACCCTTGGAGGCTGAGCCCTGTCTACCCGCTTCTCACCAGCCCTCGCTCCCTCTTGTCCTCTCTTCCCTTCACCAGGGCTCTGTTCTCTTTCGTGGTTCTAGAAAGCCATTCCATACATTTTCCTCTCTCTGGAAACCTCCCTCGCCTGCTCCCCTTCCTCTCTCAGAACGGCAACCTCCGCCTTCTCTCCGCTTCATCTGCGGGCCCAGCTGCCTCTGCACACACATCCATGCCTGCCCTCCTGGGACAACAGACGAGTGGCCCCGTCCCTCCCTGGGGGCACCCTCCCTACTTAAAGGCATCGCTCTGGCCTTGTCCCCTTCTCGGTCTCCGTCACCGAGCATGTGCGTATGCTGTAAACATCGCCCTGATCATCCTCCCTGGTCCACCCACACCCTCATTTCTTCGGCCATCATCCCCTCTGTGCCCTCTGAACCATCCTGTTGCAAAATCCAAAGATCCTTTCTCTTCTTCCTCTTGGTGACCTATCGGAGGCATTTGACCCAAATGATCAACTGCCCTTTGACTTTCCCACCTGGCCTCGAACCTCCCAGCTTCTGTCTGCCTCCTCTGCTGCGTCTTTCTCCCTCCCTGACATCCAGAGCGTCCCAGATGGTTGATGACCAGCAGATAGGGCTAGGGGAGGGCACATATATAAGTTTGTCATAAATTTTACTGATATAAATTAAGTATAGCACACAACCTACAAATAATAGGACAATGTATATCACTCTGTATTGTAAAATTCGTTGTACAAATGGACTCTTACAGAATGCCTCTCTTGTAACTACAGCTAACACTATGGTTGCAATTCGAGCACCATTCCACGCACAAAGTTGCGTCCCAATCCGCTAATTCTTTCCTCAATAAATTGGCTGTCGTTAAATCCGATGTGTGATGTGAATGTCGATCAATACTGTCTTTTATGTCCGAGAGGAAAATGAAAGTGGAAGCAACGACAGCGGCACACCTCGCTCCATCAGTGACGCCAGCAGCTTCTTTACTAAGTCGGATGATATTGGAAGAAAACTTCCTCAGCGTTTTTGTGCCAATCATAACGCGCTGGCTGAAATACAGCACACTTTAAGTTTCATCTGCCTAACTTTTTCTTCATTGCTTCCTGAAGTCTACGCAACCAACAAAATAATCAATGGAGTCCCGATGGGCAGCCCTGGCCGATTTCCATGGTGTAAATATTCCCACTACGACCAATTTCAAGTCCTCGATGCAACCTCACCTAACTCAGAGTTGCAAAGAGACACACTGTGGCAGCTCACATGTAACTGTTTCTACCACGCGGAGGCGAATGCTCTCCGGAGCTAGATAATGGTAGAACGTAGTAAAATAATAAGAAAGTGATGCATCGTGCGTATTTATTACTTTTGTTTTTAACATGATTTCTTTAATTCTAAGTTTACGTAGTTTAATTTTAAATCATAGCTATGTTTGACAACAGGCTGGTAAGCTTTCTAAATAAATGGACAATCAGGTTCCCTCGGGGTGGGGGGAGCCTGCTACACTGCTAAAAACTTGTACTGTTCACCTTTCCTTCAGCCTTCTCCAAGGGGACTTACAGCCTTACACCAGGGCGACTGCATGGGGAAAAGGAAATAATCAGACTTTTCCAGTTTTACTGGACACTGGCTCTGAACCGACACTAATTTCAAGAGACCTACAACATCAGTGTCGTGCACCAGACAGAGTAGAGGTTTATGGTGGTCAGGTGGTCAACGGGTTTAGTCCAGGTCCCTCTCACAGTGGGTCCGGTGAGTCCCCAAGCCCATCCTGTGTTTTTTTCCCCCCAGTTCTGGAATGTGTAATTGGAATAGACACACCCAGCGATGGGCCAGATGTCTCGCCAGGACTCTTGTGACTGTCCAGCTGGCTCCAACCCCTTTGGCCCCGGGGCTCCGTGCTCCATCCTCTTCTCTCTGCCGACACTCATGCGCTCGGTGATGTCTGCTTCCCCATCGAGACGCTTAGAACTCCCACTTTTCCATCTCCAGACTCGTATAGCTGTCTTTTTAACGTCTCCCTTGGGTGTCTAACAGGCGTTTTAAGGTGAACGTATCCAAAACTAAACTCCTACCTCCCTTGCTCATGCCCTGTCCAGACGCATCCCAGGCAGTCCCCAGCTGCTCCACCCCCAGAATCATCCCGGCCTCTCCTTCCCTCTCGCTCACATCCAGCCTCTCGGCAAACCACCACATCTCCAGATGACGCTCTCACCTCCTGCATGGCTAACCCTGGTCCATGTGGACTTTCATAATAGGCTGTCTCCTGCTTCCCCTCCTGCTGCCCAGAGTCTGTTTTCAACACAGCAGTGGAGGGATCGTCTTAAAACAAAAGTCACATGATGTCCCTCCTGCTCCGTGACCTTTCCACGGAGCCTCTGCGGTCTTCCCCAGCCTGGCTTCCAGACCCTATGGCTCTCCTCACCCTCCCTCCTGCAGACGCAGCCCCTTGCTCTCTCTCCAGGGTGCCCAGCTAGCTCCTGCCTTAGGCCCTCTGCATTTGTAGTCTTTTTTCTCCTCACAGATATCCCCTGAGAGCCACTCCTTCATTTCCTCCTCAGGAGGGTGTCCTTGACTGCCCCTGTTAAAACAGTGTGACATAGATGACGCCGTGAACCCCATGCTCCCTAACCCCATGACCCGGCTTCATTTTAACCCACGGCACTTACGACCTGACATATTATGGGGATTCGATGTATTTTCTATTGCCCGTCACTCCCATTTCTCCCTCTTGAACGCAGAGACTTTTTGTGTTTTGCCTTCTCTAACGTTACTGTCATGTCGGCGCCCAGCTCAGCGCCTGGCACGGACCAGGACACATAAACCCTTGTTTTATGGGTGAAGACAGGGCATGGACAGGCCTTCCCAGGACTTCCCAGCTGGGACGTGCCAGAGCTGGGATTGGACTCCAGTCCGCCTGGCCCCAGGGCACCCAGCTGGCAGCCGAAGGGTTTCCAGCTCATGGGAGACCCGGAGACCCCCGCCCCACCCCACCCAGGGATGCGATCACCGCACGCAGCCCTGTCAAGGGGTGGGGAGTTCCAGGGAGCCGGTCTCCAGCTTTGGGCAAAAGTTGACATTCTGGGACTCTCGAGACCTTTCAAGCCTGGCCTGCCTTCCTTCCACCCCCCGCCCCACCTCGCTCAGCTGCTCATGTCTCAGTTCACCCCCCTCTGAGGTGCTGGGGTCCTGGCCTCAGCTTCTTTCTCCCTTACAGGTGCCAGATGAGTCTCTACAAGGAGAGGACAGGCCTTAGGGAAAAGTGGCTTCTGGTAGGAGACACCTGATAGGCAGGGCTGAGGCCCAGGTCTCCCCTGTCCTCTGAGGGGGGGCCTGACCAAGTCCTGGCCCCGATGCCTTCAAGGTCCCATCACCCCCATCCAGGTCATTGTCCTCATGCCGCCTCTCAGGGTGAAAACAGTGCAGGAGAGCTAAGGCCACCCCAGCAGGAGCATCACAGGCTGCCAGGGAGGGGGCTGCGGTTTCCTGCCCATGGCCGCACTTGGCAGGCTATGCCAGGCAGGCACTTGACCATCTGGGCTTTGGGGTTCATGCTGCCTTTTCTCAACTCTCAGGCTCTGGATCTATGGGTGGGGTTGTGGATTAAGGTCTGATCTTGGGGCGGGGGGCAGACAGGCAGGCATGGGAGTTTGGGGTGAGCCCCAGGTTGCCCCCAGTGGAGTTTGCTTCACCAGCTCTGAGGGAGCTTCTCAATACACGTCTACCCCACAGCTTTGCTGTAGTGGAGTCTCATGGTGCAGCCCCCAGACCCAACCAAACCCCCATATGCAGCCCTGGAAAGTCCCTAAACTCACAGTCAGGCAAAGTAATGGATTTGAAAGCACCCCTTTAAATGAAAGGAGCTACAATCATTACCAGACGGGAGATGCCCAGGTAGGGTAATCATCTTTATTATCTTTATCATCATTTCCAGTATTATGCTAATGAGCCTGTGCCCTCACTTTGCCCTCTGCCCCCCAGTGCGGGAGGAGAGTGTGGGAGGGGGCAATCTTTTACATTCTTGAAGACCAAGTTCAAATGCCACCTCCTCTGCAGGATGAAGGCTCTGTGTAGAGTGTGGCCTCAAATCCAATCACCCAGCTGCTCTGAGCCTTGATTTTCCTCTGGCACATGGATATAATCCAAAGAGCTACTTCCTAGAGCTGATGGCGGATTCCATGAATCGATGCACTTAAAGTGCTTGGCACACAGTAGGCGCTTCAAAAGCGTGAGGTGCCATCGTCATCGTTCCCTTTACTCTTCCTCCCAAACAGCCCCAGCCCACTCAGGCCGGAACCTCCTGTCCTTTCCCATCCCCTCAGCACTGGTGGGGACCTTCCCTGGGGCCCCTCATAGTCCGTCTGTGCCAGCCAGAGCAGCGCCCCGCCTGACTCATTCCGCCAGTCCTCACTCCCGGAGCCAGAGCAGGCCCGGCGCTCCAGGTTAGAAAGAGGCTGCAGAAAGCATGGAGTCGATCGATCCTCAGAGAATCTCACAAGAGGAGGCGCAGAGGGCGGAATGGGGAGTCGCAAATCAACAAAAAATCCCCAGCCACGTGCGCTTGTTTCGGCAAGGCATGTGGAAGCATAAGGATAGCATGGTTCACAGGTAATATTGGGGTGGGGTCTATGGGGGCGGCATTTTCAAGCACCTACTACATATGCTCAACTTTTGATACCTCTAATGTCATCTACGCTGTACAACAACCCTCCCAGATGTGCGTTATTGTCCTCATTTGGCAGAGGAAGAATTTCTCTCAGGTTAGGTGAGTTCCTAGAGTCAAAGAGCTGGCAAAGGCAGGAGGAAGCAGCAGGAAGCAGCTGTGCGCTGTCCTGGCCGATGTTAAAATGAGCCTGTGCACCCCAAGCGTGCCCCGGGCAGGACCAGAAGATGTAGGAACAAAAAAAAGGAAAATGTTGAAATTTGTAGCACAAACTACTCCATATGCTTCCTTGGGAGCCGGTAGGGGAGGCCGAGGGCAGGAAAGCCAAGACCCTGCCTCCCCTCCACGCACCTGAACCTTGGAGGGGTGAGGCTGGCTCAGGCCAAGTGGGCAGTGTCTGTGACCGTCTGGTTCCTGCTTGCCCTGAGACATGGAGACTGTGGAGTATCTTCACAGGCCTGAGCTCAGAGAGGAGTCTCGAGGGTCATCCGGCTCAACGCCCTGTCAAGCACAGGACTCCATGCTTGAATACTTCCTGTGACAGACAGCTCACTACCTCACAGTCCTCTGTGCTTTCACAACTCAGATAATTAGAAACCTTTTCCTTTCGCTCAGCTGGATGCTGCCTCCCAGAAGCTTCCACCTGCTGGGGCTCTGCAGACCATACTTTAACTCAAGTTTATCATCTGGTTTCGAGGGAGAGGAGAAACATAGCCATCGTGGCATCTGGAAGCTCCTCCCAGGGTCCACCGGCTCAGGAGAGTGAACTTATCTCAGGCCCTCCCAGTCCTGGCTGGCTCCAGCCCACCAAGAGCAGAAGGGCGGGGTCGAGGGGAAGGTGGAGAGGGCATCAGGTGAAGGGGCTGGACAGAGACAGAGGAGAGGAGGGAAATCAACGGAGATGTGAGATGGAAATGATAGGAGCGGGAGGTGGACCGCAGGGGAGGGGTGACGGGGGCAGAAGAAGGGAGGAAGGAATGACTAAGAAGAGATTTCTCCTCCGGTCTGAAAATGGCAGGTGACAACAGGGGCATCTGTATAATTAAGCAGTGGCTGACCTCTGAGGCCCTCCCCGATACCGATATCTCATGTCTCAAACACGGACACGCTCTGCCATTCCACATCCACAGTCTATGGCTCTCGGGCTTCTCGTAGCGCAGTGGGACTTATAGGGGTCCTGGCCTGATAGTCCCCAAGAACCTACCAATTTAAACTTTAACATTACTTCTGATCAAGGAATGCGATGTAGCAATAGGATGGGGCAAGAAAGAGAGAAGGTTTTCACCCGGCTTCACACCTGTGTCCCAGCCTGGCTGTCAGAACCCATCAGTCACTGTGATTAGTGCCGGCGTCAACCCCATAATTGTGCCTCACTGTACTTCTGCGCAATTTAAAAGCATTAATTTACTCGATGTAAACATTAGAACATATTTACCACAGGTTTTATAACTCTGTTTTGACATTTTCATTTTTCAAAATATAGGGAACCCCAGAAAAAGGTTAGTGGCCTGGGTCCTCTCTCTGGCTCGTCTGAGAGGCCCTACAGAGACCCTCCCCTCTGTGCTCCTTGAATTCTGGCCATTTCTGATCCAAAGGGTCTCTTTTGCTGTGACGCTTTTTGCAAGGCTGGAGGAGGCTTGAGAAAAATCCAGGAGCGTGTCCTCGTCCCTAGCTAAGCCAGCCTTCTCCTCCATCTAAGAATAAAAGGTCCACTATGGCCTCCAGCCTAGGCCTCTGATTCTCCCCTCTGGACAGACAAGAAGGGCCAGGCTGGACCCCTGGTGGATTCTCCATGCTACCTAGCCCCATTTTTTCTGCATGAGTCCTCTAGGGCCGCCTCCAAGCAAGGACAGGGACACTAGGGAGGTCCAGCCAGACCCAGGGGGTCAGGGTGGTGAGCTAGCACTTTGGGGTGAGGGGATAGGATCTGTAGCATGTGCTGAGTCAGGCGATTTCTAGGGGTTCCTTAGGTTAGGACACACAATTACCCCAAAGACAAATATTTCTCCAAATAACTAGTCCACACTGCACCTGGGGAAATGAATCACTTCCTGTGATGTCATCGCCCCATGCCCATCTCCACTGGCTTTCCTGGAGGGCTCAGATTTGGGGCAGCTCAGGTGACTGGCACATTTCTTCTGGGGAGCTTCCCCACTTCTACTAGCAAGGCTAAATAGAAACCCTTTGCTTGGCCTCAGCTGACAAGACACCTAGCAAGGGAGTAGGGGACCCCCAAGTTCATTATCAAGTGTAGACAGCCCAGTCCCTGGAGTGAGCTTCAGGCTCCTCTTAAAACTGCCCCAGGTTGACAATGTCACACCCTTTTCTCCTACCTGTCTTGACAATTCCACGTCCCCCTTTCTGCACTTACGGCGGACCTCACTGTCGGGTCTACTTTTAAACCAATTTGCTACAGAACAAACTTCTATTTTCTAGCTGAGAGACTCTCAGTGGCTATGACCCTAGTCACCACCAACACCCAAGGATAAAGGGCTCCTGGGTGCAGGTCTCTCTAAGTGCTCATTCAGGACCCCGAAGCAGCACCTCCTTTAAGAATCAACTGGAGCACAGCGGCTACAGACAACCCAGCCAGCTTCCTCAGTCCCCTCAGCTGCACAGGTGTCCACATTTGAGGATGCTAAGGTGCTTGGGGATCCCAAAGGAGTTTACAGGCAGCATCGTTCAAAGGGAACCCACAGAGCCAGTGTTGCTGTGAGCACCTCCCACTCCCAGGGCACCCACCATGCAAGAGGCCCTACACGTGCATGTCTCATTTATCTTCCCCCTAACCCATTAAGGTCCATACTAATGCTTCTCCATTAGTCAGATGAGGAAACGAGGCCCAGAGGAGTGTAGCAAGTGGCCTGAGTCACACAGCCACGCATGGAGCTGAGGTGAAAATCCAAGTCTGTTCAACTCCAGAGTCTGGGCACTTCACCTCCACATTGAACTGAAGAGGGGACCAGCTCATCTTGTCAGGGCTCAGAGAGGGCCAGTGACTGGCCCGGGCCAGACAGCAAGTCAGCGGCAGAGCTAGGACGTGTACCCAGGTCTCTTGGCTCCCAGTCAAATGCTTCTGACCTTAGCAGCTCTACGAAGGGCCTAAGGTTCTGAAATTGCCTTCCAGAAACAGCCATCCCCTAGGATGAAAACAGGAGTCTGGAATCGGGAAGATGGGGGCCCATAAGAGACTGCTGTCCTGCTCTCGGTGTTAGAGTAGGGTCGCCAGATAAAGTGAAGGATGTCTAGCTAAATTTGAATTTCAACTAAACAGCAGGGTTTTTTTAAATACAAGTATATCCCTTTATCCACGAGGGATATGTTCTAAGACCCCCACTGGATGCCTGAAACCATGGATAGTACTTAGATATACTGTTTTTTCCTATACATACATACCTATAATAAAGTTTAATTTATAAATTAGGCACAGTAAGAGATTAACAACAATAACTAATAACAAAATAGAACGACTATAACAAGATACTTGTGTTGAGGAGAGGAAGTGAGGTGGATACACTGGACAAAGGGATAATTCACGTCTCGGGAGGGATGAAACAGGGCGACTCGAGATTTTATCACGCTTCTCGGAAGGGCGCACAATTTAAAACATACGAATTATTTCTGAAATTTGCCCTTTAATATTTTCAGACCACGGTTGACCACAGGAAACCGAAACTGTGCCTAAGAAGGGGAGGGCTGCTGTACTAAAAAAAAATTAGTTGCTGTTTATATGAAATGCAAACCTAACCGGGTGTCCTGTATTTTTGCTGGCTAAGTCTGGCGATTCTATGTCAAAAGGGCAGGAGACAGAAATGTAAAGTACGGCATAGGGAATATAGGCGATAATAGTGTAATGACTATGTATGGTGTCAGATGAGCACTAGACTTATCGGGGGGATCATTTCATAAGGGATATAAATGTCTAATCGCTATTTTGTACACCTGAAGTAATATAATATTGTATGTCAACTGTAATCGAAAAGTTAAAAAATTATTTTTAAAAAACGAGGTAGAAGAAAGTGGGATCTCTGCTGGCCACCTAGTTTTGAGAGAACCGGCCTCACACCGGGGCCCCCAGCATGAGTTAGAGCCAAAGTCTGACCTCAGGGCTCCTGGCTCTCCTTCCTCAGCCTTGTCACAGGAGCTCCAGGCCACTGCTCAAGAGAGGGGAGGGGAGGGCTTCTGGGGCATAGGCTCACCTGAGGACAGGTGGGAAGCCAGGCCCAGCATCCATTAACCAGACTGGGAAAGCACAGGGGCTGAGACCCAAGAGGGCAGTAGAAGCCCGACCCTAACCTTGTGACAGACCCCTGCCCCCACCTCCTCTGGGAGGGGACTCCAACCCCCATCCCTCATCTGCAGGGCCTCCAGCCCTATCTGATCCAGCACGATGGAATCCACGGCCAGTCTGTCAGAGGCAGAAAGGCCCCCAGAAATGCCCAGGTCTAACTCTATCAGTGGCCAGGTGGGGAAACTGAGGTTAAGCCAGGTCCCTGCGCATACTCTCATCTGGGCAGAGCCAGGACAGGGAGGACCTGGGCCAACAGAAGCTGATGCTTCTGCCGCCTCTCAGATGTTATTACGCCATCATCACTGCCATCATCATCATGGCAAACACGAGCCCCAGGTCTCATCGCAAGTTCTTTTCCTTTTTAACTCATTGACTGGTTCCCCTAACCACTCCCTCCTGATCCCTATCACCTTGGTTAGCCTCCAACGATCAGGTTGCCACACACCCCACCCCTCGACCTCACAGAGATGGTTTGTATGTAGGAGAGAAACTGGAAGATGCCCAGTCCTGTTCCTGTCTCGAGCAACAATTCATTCTGATCCTCCACACAAGTTCTACTCAGATATCTGAACGCAGAGAACCAGACCTCAAAGCCCGGCCCCAGGGCTCAGAGCCGGAACCCTTACCCAAGGACGGGCCGCCAGGGTCCTGACCCTGGTGCTGAAGCCGGAGCCCCAGGGTGGACCTGATGGCCGAGTCCTTCCCTCCCAGGCTCTACAGCCAGCTCCACCTGCTCTGCTGTCAAAACAGGTCCTGGACACCCACCCCATTGCCTGGGGGTCCTCCGTTCTAGTCCAGCCCTCTGCAGCCAGGTGTGCATCTCCCAGTTCTCACCTGTGAACATCCACATATGTCTCGACTCCCACCACACACACTGCATAGGTGGGCTTCTTCAGGGACAGCCGCACAGCTCTCTGTGGGGCCATCCTGTGCCCCTGGCTCCCGACCGCCACACGCCCTGTGTCCCCAGCTTCTCTCCTGGCCACCTTGCTGCGTTCTGACGGGTCACTGTTTTCCTCCTCCCTTTTAATTTCACCCTGTGGCCTGATTAGTCTGCCTGAGATAAGTCTCCACCTCCTGAGTCCACGCCCAGCCCTCCTCACTCAGGTCTGTCAATCTGGAAGGCCAAGGGAGGAGGCTCCAAGGCCTCTCTGGGGGATGGAGAATGAGGCTTTCAGCTGGTGTCCCTGGTGTGGGGCTCAGCTGCCAACAGAAGACTACCAAGCCCCCCATCAGCCTCCATCCCCCTTCCCTAGCTCTGCCTTGATCCTCAGACTGTTGGTGCCTAAACTCACTAGACAGCTGTTAGCATTCTCTGAGCACTGATGACTATGTGCCAGGCATCAGCTAAGCAGTTTGCATCTCTTATCTCATACGCCAGGAGATCAGGTAACATATAAAGCACAGTGCAGTAACACTGCCCAGGCTCCAATCCCGGCTCTGCCTCTTACAGCCTATGATCTCAGGCACTTACTTCGCCTCTCCGTGGCTCCGTTTCCTCCAGGTAAAGCGACAGCTGTAACCATAGCACAGTCCTTTGGATTGAGGTGGGGATTATAGCTACGCGTGAGAGGTTCAACACAGGGCCTGGCACCCAGCCTTCACAAGAAGAAATGCTAGTACTTATTAGTAGTATCCCCATTTTGAAGGTCACACTGCTGGTAAGTGGTAGAGCCAGAGCTTGCACCCAGGTCCACCTGACTCATGGCTCTTTATATACCATCCCCCCAAAAAAGGTAAGGTTACGTCCTTGTACCTCAACTTCAGAAATGGCAGAAGCCACCCCAAGCGAGCATCCTTGGCCACCCAGTGGGGAGGCCACTTAAGAAGCTCAGAGCAATGGGCTGATTCATTTCTGCAAATGGCCTCCCTTCAGCTCTGGCAAATGCTGGCTCCCTCTTGCTCTCAAGGTGTTTGCAGAATTTCATTCATTCGTTTGACAAGCAATTTATTGAGCACCTACTCTGTGTCAGGCACTTCTTTAGGCAACGGAGACGCAAGGTATTAGGGACACGAGGCAATGGGGGAGAAAACATCAGCCATAATCCCTGCTCTGATGGCCTTTATATTCTGGGGAGACAGACAAGTTACATAAGTAAAATGTCGATAACATCAGATGGTACAGTGATGCTCTTCCCCGTCATCCAGGTGAGAGATGGTGGTAACTTGGCCCCTGGGGGTGACAGTGAAGACGGTGAGAAGTGGTTTGATTCTGAGTGAATCTCGAAGATGGAACTGAGAAGGTTTGCTGAGGAGTCGGAGATGACCGAAGAGTTTGGGGCCCCGGCAGCTAGGATCGAGTTGTCATCAGGGAGATGGGGAAGGCTGGAGGTGGACAAGCTGGGCAGAAAGCTTGGCTGTTCGTGTTGGACTTGGTAGACATAAAATGTGTATTAGGCCTCTGAGTGGCGGCGATGAATTACAGGTGACATGCTCCCTGCGTGTGGGGCACTGAGGGCGATGAGGAGGGAGTTCCCTCGGAAATCACAGACACCCCTCCTCAGCCGCAGGGTCCTCTCGCTCCGGGCAGCCGTTGCACGGAACGAACTAAAGGACACACAACCAGAACTCTCCCGGCTCACAGGTCTGAGGCAGGAGGATGGCAAAGGGAGAGATAGAGAAAGGAGAAACACCCCCTGTCTGGGGAACTACCAGTCTGATGGGGCAAGAGGGGGGACGCAGTCTCCGCCTCCAGGAACCCCCAGCCTCATTAGGGAGATGGGAAACATAAAATGGCATAAACATTTATTTGGTTACTTTTGGTTTTGAAGACCTCCAGGACTGATCTTTCTTACTTCCAACATATCTGATTATAGATATTCTCGATCTACGAAGTTCATTACACCCAAAGTCTAGGCTACCCCATGGATACGGAACCCAGCAGAACAGCACTTCAGGGATGTGTGGTTTCCACCCCAAACCCGCCCTCCCCTCCCCCATGAACCAGGGCCTGAGCCATTTTGTTCGTATATAACGTAATGTGGACTGTAAAAACCAGGTTCCCTAAGAGCACACGGGCATACTCCCATTAAAGGATGGATAGATGGATGGATAGACAGACAGATGATAAAGAGGGAGGAAAAGAGGAAGGCAGTTTAGTGCATGAAGAGCTGTGTGCAAAGATGATGATGATAATGGCGATGATGATGGTGACGAGGACAAGAATGACGACGGTGATGATGAAATGCTGGCAAACACACAGATAGCCTTTACCACACGCCAGGCCCTGTTCTAAGCCCCTTCCATGTATGGACTTATCTAATCTTCATGACAACACCAGGTGGCAGGTACCAATTAAGCCTGGAATCCCAAGCTCAAACAGACCACA
>NW_024350927.1:1620924-1746234 GCF_902729225.1 Pteropus medius
CTGCCACTTCCCCCACTAAGAACTTGCTCCCTTACCTGAGCTTCCTATAAACCTCTGCCCATCTCTTCCTGTAAGTTCCTGCCTTCCCTTTTTCTTCCTCACTTTCAATTCTCTTCCTCCAGTGCCCACTCTACAAGAAGATTCAATACTTCTACTTCCTTCATGGATTTATTTCCTCATCCTAATAAAAAAGATTTGAGACAGCTTACAAAATACACCCTGGATAAGATTTTAATTTAAGTGATAAAATTAAGTCAAAGAGTGAAGAAAGAAAGAAAGACAAAGACAGGGGTGGACATCCTTTCTGGCTGGTAAATTTGACTGTGAGCTCCCTAGTGGCCCAGGAAAAAAGGGAAATATCGATTCCATGAATCACGGTGCTCAGCTCTTCTAGACCCTGAGAACTGAGAGAAATCCCTCTTACCCCTGAGTGGGATTTAATAAATGGGGCAAGTGTGAGATATTGAACTAAGCGATCCACAACATCTTTATGGTTGGGTCTGGCTTAATCCACAGTTATATTTGGGGGGGCGGGATAGTATATAGTATATCTGCTTGGTATCCCTCAGACTCTCCTCCACAAGCATTGTTTGTTTTATCCAAACCTTTGATTAAATAGGGAGTAGTGGGGAATTTGGGAGTTCCCTCCCTAATGTTGACTCTTCCTTACAGCTGCTAATGCAGAAATCCAATATTTTGCAATGTCAGACAACCTGGCTACAGTTGAGATCCCACCATGAGAATCAGCTTGGTCCAGCACCTTTTACTGGCTCACTCAGAGCTGGGGGATCATTCCTGGAGAGGAGATGGGGACAATACCTCTGCTGGGCATCACCTAACACAGAGCTGCACATCCAGAAAACTTGGTCCACCTGCCTCATTGAACACATGGAGACAAAGAGGCCCAGAGAGGGAGAGAAACTTGTCTCAAAGCATATAGCCTCATAGAGGCAATGTGGGGTGAAGGACAGAAAATTGGCCCCAGAGTTAGAAACTTGGATTCTCAGGCCACCTGACACAGTTCCTTGAACAACTCCTGTTTCTTTCCACTAAGGCAGCTCCGCCCAATGGGGACACCCCACCTGAGTCTGGCCGTCTGTTCTCCCCACCTATATTGCTGACAAGATATGATCTGCCAAGACCCCCAGTGGGAAAAGCATTGTACAGAAGAGTTCAGCATCTTTCCCAAAATTACTCACTCACTTATTCAACAAACGTTTCCTGGGCGCTGCCTTGGGCTGGGCCAGGAGTGAATAGTCCCAGGCTATCTTATAGGAGAACATGGTTTATGGGGAATGTGGACATGTGAACACGTAGTCATGAGGAAGTTTTGTAAAAGCCACAATACGGGGATGTACTGAGGGCTGGGGGCGCAGGCAGGGAGGGCAGGGACGGGAAAATGGGAGCCAGAGCTCACTGAGCGCTGACAGTGTGCCAGCTCTGTGCTAAGCACTTGGTCGGCATCATCCCTCGTTCTTGCATGAAACAGAGAGGTGAGCCCTGCTATTACTTCTGCTTTGAAGAGGAGGAAATCTAGTTTCAAGGAGTTTAAGCAACATGTCCAAAGTCTCGTGCTAACAAGGATAGAAGCAGAGCTGCAACCCCACCCATGGGACTGGTGCGTTCATTGCTACGTTCTGTCACCTCCGAAGACAGTAAAGCCAGGGCGACTCTGATCTCATGTGTTGTAGGTGCTTATCGGTTGCAGGGACCACTTGGCCTGGGTCCCTTCTGTTACATCACACACCTCCCCCAACCCCTACCCTGGGAAGGGAAACCTGTCCTGTGTCCGGCCCGCTGGTCCCAGGGCAGCCCCTCTGCACAGAGGCCCCAAGAGACACCCGTTCCCAGCCATCTCAGACAGTAAGGTCCTTTGGGTACTGGCTGCCCAACTCTGTCATTCTGGCACCCCTTCACGCCCTGGAGCCTCCCAGGACATGGACCCAGGACACCCAGCCCACGCTGGCCTTGGTCTGGTCTAAGTTCTGAGGTTGGGAGCTAGCCTGGGGGCAGAAGCCCACCCCAGAGAGAGCCCTGATGACTGGGGTCGGGAGTGGGGGCACATACATTCCTCGAAAATCAAGGAAAGAGGACGCTTTATAGGTAAACCTAGAAGTCTAGGGGTTCACATTAAAAACAACTAAAAGAGTAGACACTCAGGACAAACAGAGTGGGGCTCAAAGCCCACGCGCTCACCCCACCCCTCCAGCAGTCCCAGCCGCATTGTGCAGGAACTGGGGCTCCACGGATCCTCTCAGAAAGCTGCTAGCCTGCTTTGCCACCAATAATAAGCTCAGAGAGGGCCAGCACTCGATCCAAGGCTACACAGCCCATTCTCTTTCCTCCATACCTGGGGAGAAAAGAAGGGGCATTGGGGCACAGAGGGCCAGCAGCTAGGCAGGCTGTGCCAATGATGGGCAGAATGGGGGTCCAGGAGGCAGGTCTAGTCATAATTCACTGGCTGTGTGACCACAGGCAGCCACTTGACCCCTCTGGGGATATTTTGACCTCGCCTGCCATATGAGGCTTGCTGCTATGTGCACACCTGGTCCAGGTAGTCAACTTCACAATACGCCCTTCTTGACACCTTCCAGGTAGTGGCTGTGCTTATCCCCACTCCTCAGACGAAGAAACTGAGGTGATGTTTATAAAGCATCCAGCACGGGCCCAGCCTCTGGTGGGCACTCGGTGCGTATTAGTCCCCTCCTGGTCCCTGAAAGTTCACCTCCTCCAGGAAGCCCTCCCAGATGACTCCCAGGGAGTATTCTGTTCCCTAAAGCAGACCCCACAGGCTCTGCCCTGGGACACCACCTGCTTTAACCCCATTCCCCTAGTCACTCTGGCAAGATTACACATTTCAAAGGAACAGGTTGTAGCCAGGCCTTCAGTTCTCGAGGGGGCGGGGAGGAGTGGTGCGCAGGTCGGGAAGCTTGTTTAAATGAAAAAATTATAGACTCACAGTGGTATGAGAGTTCTCATATGTGCTGAAGGCTGGGGACATGGCTATGAAGGGAAGGAATGGTAAAAATGGAACCCAACGTTTACTGAGTACCCATCCCACAGCCGGTCAACAGCCCCATCTAGTTCCCCAGGCAGAGGTTCCAGCCACCCCTTGACAGAGCTCTTGGGATCTCCAGCTTCCATCTCCTGCCCCTGGCACTTGGCTAGGCAGCCTCGGGGAGCCCAGTGAGGTCTGGAGCAAAGCTCGGGCTTTCTCTCCATCCTAGCCCTGTGGTTCAATGAAGCCAGCGGGGCCTCCAGAAAGGAGAGAAATGGTAGAAGGGGACAGAGAAATTGGATGAGAAAGAAACAGAGTGAAAAACAGAGAGCAATGGACACCAAAAAATAAAACAAAACAAAACAGAAAAACCCTAAAACAGAGAACAAGGGAGAGAGTGACAAACGGGGAGAGACACAGTGAAAAGCAGGGACAGAGAGACTGAGCGAGGTACGGAGAGAGACTGAGACGGAAAGAGACAAACTAAAAGAGGGAAGGACAGGAACAAAGAGAGACGGAAAGAGACAGACACTGTGAGGGAGAGCAGGAGAGAGTCCCACAGGCAGGCCGAGGAGAACCCAGGGCACCGTGAATGCCCAGAGCCAGTGTGGTCCTGTCTCAAATTCCTGCTTCCCCAGCATCTCTTTCCCCAAGCCTCCTGCTTCCCACAGTCAGACACGTACTGATCTCTTACTTTGTGCCTGGCCTGGATGCTGGGGACACACACCCCTCAACACCTCTCAGGTGGTGGCTGTACAAATGAAGAAACTGAGGCTGGGAGCCGTCGGGTGACTAAGCCAATTAAACTGGATCCAGCACTGCTAAGGTGCAGACAGGAAGGTCATGGACAGGGAGACTGAGGCCCAGAGAGGAGTGGTAATTAGCTCTGGGTCACACAGCAGTCAGCAGAGTGCTGGCTGGAAGCCAGCTCCCGGCACCTCGCCTGGCTCCAAAGAAAACAAAAGAAATCTCACTAAGTGTTTGGCAAAGAAGCTCCAGGTCTTACCAGATGGGCTGTGGCCAACACCCTAGAAGCTGTCAACACCTGCTGTCACGTCCTTCTTGCTTGCTGCCTCTCGCCGTCTTTTCTGGGAAGGGCAGCCCTGGGAGCACCCAAACTCTTTCTCTTCAAGGAACCAGGCCCCCACAGGCGGCATCACCACCTCCCCTGGACTGCCCTCAACCTGGACTGCCATGCAGAACAACGAGAGTCGGCATAGCTGTTGCTATACCCCTAGCTCTTGCCGACATCAGTAATGTGTGTCCCTCAAAAGTGCTTGGCTCCCCTAGATGAAGGAGGGAAGACACACACTGAACACTTGCTCTGAGCACTTGTCGGAACTCACATGGTTTCTTGCACCCTGGCAAGGCAGGTACAGGTGAACAAAGCCTGGCTCAGGGAGGAGCAGATGCTGCCCAGGGTCACACAGGTCATTCAGGACAATCATCCAACCCCGAGCCCCTGCTTCTGCCATCACTCAGGCTCCCCAGGCTGCCATTCTTAAGGGCTCTGCATTCATCCCTGTCCTGGTCCTAAGGGTGGGCCACCTAGCCTTGCATCCCGTTTCCCTCTTCATATACGCTCTGTGCCCCAGGAGATGCTGGGCTTGGAAAAGGGGGACACTCACCAGCTGTAAGACCTCAGACAAGGCAGAACCCCTCCTGGGCCATGGACATATCCGCATATGTCGAGGAGCAGAGGACAGTCTGATGGTCTCTGAGGGTCCACAGCCTTGCCTTTCCTGACCCTCACCTCACCCGCGTGTCCTGTGGGGCCCGGTGTCCTCACTTCCACTCTCCGAGGAGGCTGTGACACTTTCTAGGCTGATCCCAGGAGGCCCAGGTCTTCAAGAGACCATATCCATGGGTCCTAGGGGGTAGGGGACATGAGGGCATGGGTGTGGTGATCTGCCTGGTCCCCCATCCCCGTCTCCTGACTCAGGAAAGCCAAGTCTGGTGCAGGGTCAGCGGAGGCCATTCGTGACTGCCCCACACGTCTCCATAGTGTGGGCTGCTGTGCTGCGGGCCTGGCAGGTGCTGGAGACAGACACAGTTCATGCCATCATGGCGCTCTAGGTGCTGGGGACATCTCACACAGATACGGAGATTACACCACAGCACATTCCCACAAGTATAAAGAAAGGTGCCCAAATTCCTTGGGCTCCCGGTCCAGCCTGGGGTCAGGAGCTTTCCTGTGGGAGAAACAGCACAAAGGCAGAAAAGCATCATAGGCCAGGACCACGCTTCCAAGTCCCGAGGCGAACGTGCACCTCGCTCTGTCCGTCCCCTGGGGAACCTGCTCCAAGGTGTTACAGCGCCTCCTTCCTAGGCCAGCTTCAGAGACAGCCAGAGCTGGCGAGGCCACTTCAGAGATCACAGAACTGAGGCCCTCAGAGAGGACTTGGTTGGCACATGGCAATCCAGGAACAGGGATCTCATCCGCTGCCCAGAACCCTTTGCCTCGTCTTTCTCTGCCTACTGTCACTCTCCTGGACACACTGCCACCACCCCCACCTGCAGGGCCCCGTCATCTGTGCGCTGACCGCTGTGCACTTCCTGTGGCTTGGGCCCTGCCTCCACGCTGGGCCCATCACACCTGGCCTCCACCTGCCCCCTTCGCTCTGGCCCCCATCCCACTAACAGCCTCTGGAGTCGCCTTCGGGGCTGCCAACCCGACAGGTGGAAGGGAAACCTGGCTTTGCCTGATATGGCACACACTGTCCCCAGGACGGGTGAGGACTTTGAAACTGGACTCGGCTTTGCAGAGCATTCCCCAGGCCTGACGCCACCCCGCTCCACCCTCCGCCTGCATAACTCACCTCTGCTGAGCACCAAGAACCGGGCTCTGGGGTCAAGAATTCAACAGTGTCCTGGTGGGTCCAGTCATGACACCCCTACCAGGCTGGAAACACCCAAACCGGGGAGAGGTCAGCAGGTGAGCACAGGTTCAACCAATGGGGCTTGTGGAGTCAAGGAAACTTCTAGAAGCAGTTGTCACCGCAAAGGCTTTAAAGACCCAGCCCAAAAAACAAACATGGGGAAACCTTTCTCTTCATTCTGAAGAATTTCCTCTTAATAAACCTTTCGTAAAGAAAATCACGTTAGCTTGGTGAGAGGAACTGGTCCCTCAACCATCACCTTAACTTCTTTCTCATTCTAAATGTCCGTCTCCTCCTCCAGAGGTGAGCTCTCTCTCCAAGGGCAGGGGGTCCCATCACGTATACTTGGGGACCCAGCACCCAACACACACAAGGCCTGACCTATTCATTACTGATGCTCCTGGAATGATGAGCTGATGACTAAGTTAGTTGAACTTCCACATAGAAGATATTCATAATCCGTATATCCAACAAAGGACTGACAACCGGAACATATAAAAATGCCTATAAATCAACGTGAAACCACCAGCCCTGTAAATAGAGTAGAACTCAAAATTCACGCACCTCGGATATTAGTCAGGACCTTTAGGGAGATTCTGCGCTCACAGCCAGCTTCCCCAGCTACGACCCCAGGCCCCTCCGAGGCATGTGGCCGCTTGTGCTTTTCCTGGGGGTAAACTCTGGAAAGTCTCATATAAAGTGCCTGGAAGAAGGATAAAGGGAAGGCAGAGGATGATGCCGGAGTAAAGGGCGAGAGGCACAGCCCTTCCCAGACAGGCCCCAGCCTCGCCCCCTGGGTGATCCAGGCTCAGAGCTAACAGTGGGGTGCTCTCTACCCTCAGATGGAGGGAAGGCCCCTAAGAGCAAAGCGGAGTCTCCCCAAGAAGTAGCCAGGCAGAGTGGAAGGGGCACTGGGCCAAGGGTCAGGAGCCCTGGGCTCCAGCCCTAACACCCGGCGGACTGGCTGGGCGACCTTGGGCATCCTCTCAGTGACCTCAGTCTTTACGTCTATACAGAGGACTGGGTAGCTGATCCTCATAGAGCTGTCCAGCTCTGACTCAGTGAGACCAGGCACACACCTCCTGCTACTCCTTCCCCACCTTTTCCCAGCACCATCCCAGTGCCCCCAGCCTCAGCGACGCCCACCCCCCAACTGACCCACGGTGAGGCCAATCAGGGTTGGGCTGAGTTTGAGAGCCAACCAGCCCCAACCCAGGCCTGAATCACCCAGCCTGACCCTGGCCCTCTGCCCTGGGAGCTCGCGGTGTCATCGTGGCCTGACCGGGCGGGCACCTCATTTCAAGCCACTTTTTTTCTTTAATACGCGCTTCCTGCTCCACTTTGCCTGAGTCCACGTGAGGCCTCCTTCCTCCCCGATGCCCAGCACTGGCCCCCAATGCCAGCCACACACAACACCTACTTCCTGTGAAGGAGAAAGACAGAGGAGGATGGGGGCGGGAGGTGCAGAGTGCCAGCCTAAAAGGGGACGCATGGCTCATGCTCTGTGGGATCCCCAGACCAAGGGTAGAGACAAGGGCCTGTCCCTCGGGAGCTTCCTCTCTGATCCGGGAGGTACAGCCCCTACCCTTGCGAAGCTTCCAGTCTGAGGGAAGGACATAGCCCCTGACGACACATCATCTGGTCTGATGGGGAAACACAGCTCCTACCTTATAGGACTTAAAGGTCAGGCGAGCCCCTCTCTCTCTTTTGCAAATCTGCCCCTCTAATGGGGGATTCCATCTCCGGTTTGATGGAGGGGCCCTCAACGGACTGTCTTCCTGTGGGTGGAAGGGACCCACTTTCTCTGAAATGCACGCTTGCTCACTTCTGGCAAAGAGCTTTTTCATGCGCTGTCTCCCTTGAGCCTCACCGCCACCCAGAAGCAAGACCAGACAGGGACTGGCCTCCCTGTTAGACAATCAGGGAAACTGAGACCCAGAAAATGAGTGGCAGGGACAAGGCCATACATCGAGACAGGCCATACATACAGCCCCAGTTTACCTCCAGACAGGAGGGTCAGAAGGAGGCGGGGAAGAGGGGTGGATGACTAAGGGACCTGGTTTCCTAGGCTCTGGGCCTGGGGAGGCTTGGCCGCTGGGGGACCTTGGCTCCAGTGGCCCTGCACTGGCCTGATTCAGGGCTGCCCAGAGCAGACCTTTCTCAATCCAGTTTGGAAAACACTTTTTATTTGAGGGAGGCCTGCTGCCCTGCCAGGCATTTTTGGGCCCAGTTTACTGATATGGACCAGGGAGCCGGCGGCACAGCTTTTGCATGCACCGAGGGGCATGCCTGCTGGGGTGCAGCCCTGACCCAGGCCACAGCTTCTCTGACAGCCATGGCTTGGTGGAGGCCAGAAATCTCCCACAGTCAGAGCCAGAGGAAACCCAGAGCTGAGTTGGCCCAAACCCTGCCTTTTACAGAAGGAAACAGTGAGGACCAGAGAAGGGCAATAACTTGCCCGAGGTCACACAGCACATCAGCAGCAGAGCCTGGACCTGCCACCAGGCCCCCTGACACTTGGCTGCAGCTCTCACCAGCATCGGGCCAGATGTAACAGCTCCTCGCTGCACCCCTTATGGGACAGCGCAGGATGTTCAAAAGATCTTCTGTGTTTGGGATATTTGGGGATTTACCTTGAGGCTGGATCCCCCGCTCCTGGTTCTGCACCCCCTATCCCCCGGAGCATCCCCTAAGGAGGCCGACCCAGGTCCTGGCCGTGGAAGGAATTTGCCAAGATGGGGGGTAGGGTCATGAGAGGTCATATCATGCCTCCGCCTCACCCCATCAGCCACCAGGACCCCCTAAGCAGAGGAAAGGCCCTGCCGAGTCAGCTAGAGGAAGGAGAGGAGCCCACTCCTTTTGAGCCCGTCCTGTGTGCCAGCCCAGAGCACAGCGCTTGATCACTGGAGTCTCACAGCCATGGTGAATCCAGGCACCTATATGAGAAGAAATGGATGTTCAAGGTTGTTGAGACATCTTGCCCAAGGCCACATAGCACCTACGCGGGTTGCTGGCATTGCAGCCAGCTCTGTCTGCTTCCCAAGCTCACGTTTTATTTCTCCATTATACCCAAACCCTCTAGAACAGCCTCAGGAGATGTCTGCTTCCTTTGGGGAGTGCCCAGAGCCTCCTGTCAACCTCACCCCACTGATTTGGGCTTCTGAGAGCTGGACTCTACTCATGGCTCAAAGCTGGCCTTTCTGCCCCCTCTCCCCTAGTTGTAGCCTTGGCTGTGGGGTTATCTGAAAAGAAGAAATAGGGTAGGTAGAGCAGACCTGGCCTTGGGATGCACTCGGGCCCATTGATCCCCAGGCTAGTTCAGGGTAATATGAGGGGTCCAGGAGCCCAGCTGAAGAGAGTTCATGGGCCAGACTCAAGTTTGCACAACTCCAAGGCTGTAATGGTTCTTCAGAGGTTTGGATTCCAGTTGAATTCTGCCATGTCCTGCTGTGCAACCTTGGTCATGTTGCAGGCCCTCTCTGAGCCTCACTTGCCAGAAGCTAGTCACTGACAATGAGCCTATATGTGCCTGATTAGGTTCAAAGGTATAGGCAGTAAAGATCCTCAGAAAGAGAGCGAGCCAGGAGCAGGTATGAGCTCCCGGGCGGCCACGCTGGTGAGACAAGTTGCCAATGTCATCCCTCTCGAACGGCAACATTGGTGATTGATCCAGGGTGGAGTGTGGCTCGGTGGGGTCTCATCTGCAGGAAGACGGGGCAGGTTTCCATTTCTTATGTTACAAGTCAGCAGTGTGCTGCAGGTGGCTCAGCAGAGCCAATCAGGTGACTCTCTTCCCATCTCCGCTCTCGGTGATGGCACATTGATAGTCTGAAACGGGCCAGGGTGGGAATATTTCCAGCATGGAACTTGGCAAATGTTACAAATGAGTTGGGTGTGCGTGGACGTGCATGTGCCTGCGTGCGCGTGTGTGTGATAGTTCTGGAAAGCCCATGGTTACACATTCACCGGCACACCGCTGCTTATATGGGCAAGTTATAGTTTTCTAGAAATTTGTCCATTTCATCTAAGTTTTCACATTTGTTAGCATCTATTTTCTTTTCATTTAAATTTAATTTTAGCAACTAAAGAAAAACAGATAAATTGGACTTCATCAAAATTAAAAACTTTTGTGCTTTAAAGAACAATATCAAGAAAGCGAAAAGACAATTGTCGGAATGGGAGACAATATTGCAAATCGTATATCTGACAAGGGTCTACTATTCAGCACCTAGAAAGAACTCTTACAACTCAACGATCAAAAGACTACCCAATTACAAAACGGACAAAGGATCTGAATAAACGTTTCTCTGAAAAAGATAGGCGAATAGTCAATAGGCATATGCATCGACATCACTAGTCAGACCAAGAAGTGAAAATCAAAACCACAGTGAGACGCCTCCTCACACCCGTTAGGATGGCTGCTAATGAAAACACGGACGCGTGTTGACGAGGATGTAGAGAAACCAGAACCCTCGCCCATCGCTGGTGGGATGCAAAACGGTGCAGTTGCTTTGGAAGTGAGCGGTGTGAGCTCGTCTACCTCCCGGGAGGAGGAGAGCGAAGCAGGAGGAGGTATGAGAGGATGTGGCTGCTGCTCCGGGGGCTTCATCTCTCCGGAGGCCTGGGCTTCCGCATGTTGGCAAGTAGGAGCGTGAAGCAGAATTCTAGCTCCCCAAAAGGATCGCAGGAGGTGGGTGTCTCCTAGGAGTCATTCAAAGGCCAATAGATCTGAGCTGGTACCTGTCCCCGCCAGGCACGGAGGTGGCTTCCTTGGGTTTCCTACTGTACACCGTCATACTCTCCTGGGCCCCTTCTCATTACGTCCCTTTACTTAACGCCTTTCTCTTCTTTCCCAGTGATTCTTGTCAGAAGTTTACCAATTTAATTCATCTTTTTCAGGAACCGACTTTTGGATTTTTTTATTCCTGTTTTTTTCACCAACTCTCACTTTTATATGTATCTTTCCTTTTGGGGAGTTAATCTTGTTATCTTTCTAACTTCTCAAGTTAAGTGCTCAATTCATTAATTTTCTGCCTTTCTTATTTTCTACCATAAACATTTAAGACAATGCGTTTTATTTTAAGAACCATTTTCGCTGAGTCCATGAGTTTTCATATGTTGTCTTTTTACTGTTGTCGAGTTCATAATTTTTATCACAATGTCTCCTTTGACCGATGAGTTATTTAAAAGACTTTTTAAAATTTCCAAACGAATAGATTTTTCTTTTTAACTGAGTTCTAAGTCAATTGCATTAGAGTTAGAGAATGTGGTTTAGATGATAGAATTTATTTCAATTTTGTTGAGATTTGCTTTATGGCCAGTATCTATATAGTCAGTTTTCATGTATATTCCCTATGCTTAAGAAGAATGTGTGTTTATCAATGGTCGATACACAGTTATATATATGTTGATTGGTGGGAGCTTATTTATGCTTATTGAATCTTCTACTGACTACTGATTTTTTGGTAGACTTTATCAATTAGTGATATATATTAAAATCTCCCACTCCAATATATTTTCCCAATACTCAGAGTTCAATCAATTTTAGCTTTCTGTATTTTGATATTGGGGGTAACGCTGGCTTCCTAAAATGAATTAACACCAATTCTATACAACCTCTTCCATAAAACGGAAGAAGGGAGAAATAACCTCCCTTCTTGCATTTTATGGAAGAGGTTGTATAGAATTGGTGTTAGAAAGATAACAAGATTAACTCCCCAAAAGGAAAGATACATATAAAAGTGAGAGTTGGTAAGATTCTCCAGCGAAACCATCTGGGTCAGGAGATTTCAAGAGTTTTTAAATATGAATTTGATTTACTTAATAGTTACAGGGCTATTCAAATTAACTTTTCCATACCAGGTGAATTTGAGTTGTCTGTGTTTTTCTAGAAAGTGGTCCATTTCACCTCTAAGTTGTCAAACTTATATGTGTAGAGTCGTTTGTGGTATTTTCTTATCATTGCTCTGATGTCTGCCGGGTCTGTATTAATACCCCTGATTTCATTCCTGATGTTGACAATGTGTGCCTTCTCTTTCCTTGGTCAGTTTTACTAGACATTTGTCAATTTTATTGATCTTTTCAAAGAACCAGCTTCTGTTTCACTGATTTTCTCTATTCTTCTGTTTTCCATCCCATTGATTTTTGTTCTTATCTTTATTATTTCCTTCCTTCTGTTCGCCTTAGGTTTCTTTTGCTCTTCTTTTTCTAATTTCTTAAGGAGTTTAGAATATCAATTCTTTGTTGGATAATTCTAAAATCTTCAGTGTTAGTGTGCTGTCTTTTCTCACTCAGGTTGAGATTTTTCTAGTTCTATATACGACAGATCATTTTATTGAAACGTGGACATTTTGGGCATCATGTCATGAAACGCTGCATCTTATTTAAATATTCTGTTAGAGCGGGACTCCTCTGATCCCGCTGCAGTGGGGAAAGAGGGGTACCATTTTGTCGCTCCCAGGTGGGAGGATAACTGCAGGTTCACCGTGCAGCTTCTATCGACAGCTGTAGGAGAGGGTTTCTTGATCACTGCTGAGTATGAGTGAGACCTCGGGCTCCCCACTAGGCTGGGAAGGTCAAGGGTGCATTGTTACTGCTGCCTATGTGGCCTCTACCGATACTTTGGGGGCGGGGTTGGCCTCATCGCCTTTTCTAGGCCTCCTCTGATACCACCCGTGAGGAGAAGTCCCTCGTGGTATGATTATATATCACATAATGGTATGTAACAGCAGGGTGGTAGAAGACCAGGCCCCAACGTGGTCTTCACTGATATCACAAGGTCAGGAAGGCACCTCATTAACACCCAGTGAGGACGAAAGTCCCAGCCCCTCAGGCTTCTCTGACACCAGCAAGCCGAGGAGTTAAGAGTCTGGCAAAGTTCAAGGTTCTCAATTCAGCCTTCCTGGTGAGGGGACACTGGGGTCATAGTTTTTTCTGTAGTGTTTGGCTGAAGTTGAGTGGTTATTGTCTAAAAGACTCCTGCCCTGGTCAGCTGCCCCTTTCCTGGTCCTCTGGTGAGAGAGCAGGCTCTTGGGCTTTTTTGTTTATGCCCGTTGGTGTGTCCATGTAGTGGCTTCTCCAGTACCCAGTCTGGGAAATACAAGGTAAAAAGAAACCCCGGAAACTCAGCTTTATGTATTTTGAATTTATGTTATTATATCACATGAATTCAGAACTGTCTCAGCTTTCTTTTTCCTTTTATCTTTTTTTTTTTTTTTAGGCGAGGCAACCCTTGGTTGACCTCGCCGATTGCAAGGACCTTGTCAGCTTGCAGTCCCTTATTTTTTATTTTTTACGCCTACAGCACCAGGTCTTCCTAAGTGGTCTCCCATCCAAGTACTAACCAGGCCCGACCTTGCTTAGCTTCCGAGATCAGACGGGATCGGGCTTGTTCAGGGTGCCATGGCAATAGACTCTCAGCTTTCTAATGTATTGAACATGTTAACGTTATGTGGTAATGTTATTATGTTATTATTATATGCATTCATGATATATGTTATATTTATTTATATATATTTATATATAATTATTAGGTGTTAATAATATGTAATCATATAATATAGAATTATTATTATAAACAATAACATCATTGTTTCCTAACCATGTTTTATCCACGATTATTAAAGTTGTGCCACCTTCCTTTGGGTTGGCATTTCTTTTGGTATGATTTTTTCACTTTTTGAACTTCCTGTGATTTAATATTTGGGGATTTTCCTTAGGACAAAGTTGTGCTCTTATTACCCATTCTGACAATATGCCTTTAAACTAGATTGTATAGTAGCCCATTTTCAAATATTGTCATTGTCGACATATTAGTTTTGTTCATTCATATAGTCAAGTGCCTCCTCTGTGCCAGGTACTGCTCTAGGTGCTAGGCTATGGCGGTGAACCAAGGAGCCAAAAACTCCATGCCCTTGGGAGTTAGAGTCTGATTAGAGAAAACAGGCAATAAACAAATGACTAAAGCATATATGGTTCATGGATGAGAATTCCAAATAATTTATATAGAAGCTCTCCCCTCACAGAGGTAGAGCACAAGTGTGGGCTGCACATAATGGCTTACTTCCAATGAATAGAGGATGGAAAGGGCGGGGGGTGATTTTACAGTGGTGTACAAATTTGCTAGGGTTGCCATGACAAAAAGTACCACAAACCGAGTGGCTTAAAAACAGAAATTCACTGTCTCAGTTTCTGGAGGCTGGAAGTCTGAAATTGAGATTATCAGCAGGGTTGGCTTCTTCTGAGGGCTATGAGGAAAAAAACTCTTCCAGGCCTCTTTCTTGGCTTGTAAGTGGCCATCTTCATGTTCACAGGGCATTCTCTCTGTACGTGTGTCTGTTTGCAATTTTCCCCTTTTGTTATGAAGACGCTAGTCGTATTGGATTAAGGCCCATCCTAATGACCTCATTTTAACTTGATTATCTCTGTAAAGACTCTGTCTCCAGATAAGGTCACATTCTGAGGTACTGGAGGTCAGAACTTCAATACGTGGATTTGGCAAGGGACACGATTCAGCCCATAGCAAGTGGAGACAACTGACTAGCACATCCTCAGCCAGGTGATCAAGGTTAACACCAACAGTGGCAAGACACGGTGATTAACGTCATAGCGCAGGGCAAGGTCGCTGGTTTATGCAGGAGTCAGGAAGCCTCTCTGGCAGAGCGACATTCGAGTAAGGACCTGAAAGAAATGAGGGGACCATAAGTGGGGATATCTGGGAGACCTGAGTGCCAGGAAGGGGAACAGAATGTGCAAAACCCGAAGACAGGAGCTTGCTTGGCATGATCGAGGACCTGCTTGGTGGCTGGGGGATGGTGGCGGGGGGCGCGTTCAGAAAAGTGGAAGGTAGCATTGTGTTGACCTTGGAAGTTGAAGGAAGGGTCTCATGCATCTGAGTGAGATGAGGAGTCGCTGGAAGGTTTAAGCAGAGGAGAGACCATAGCTGGCCTGAGCTTTCCCAAAATCTCTCTGGCTGCCTTGATGACCACAGATTACAGGGAGGCAAGGCTGGACGCAGGGAGCCCCGCTAGAGACAATGATAATCATTCCCGGTGAGAAATAAGCAGTGGAGCAGGTAAAAAGGGGTCAGATCGAAGCTGCATTCTGGAGGCAGATCCGACAGGGTTCACCGATGGATCAAATGTGGGATGTGAAAGAAAGAAAGGAGCCAAAGAAGATTCCAGATATTGGGTGTAAGTGACCGGAAGCCTGGAGCTGCCACTCCCTGAGATGAGTCGGGTTGGGGGCAGGGAGGGAGCAGGTGTGTAGGCAGGCAATCGCAGGCAATCGGGAGGATGGTTTTGCAGGCGTTGAGACTGAGGTGCCGATTAGAGGTCCAAGAGGTGATGAGTCATAGGGGACTGGATGACCCCGCTGAGTTCGGAGGCGAGATCTGGGCCGGAGATGTGAATGTGAGAGTTCTCAGGCAGTTTGGAAGCCAGGAGACTGGACAGTATCTCCTCAGGGATGCAGATAGGAGAGAGAGGAGGCCTGAGGACCTCACCCAGGAGCCCTCCAATGATTAAAGGTTGGGAAAGCAAAGGAGTCTGAGAAGGGACAGCCGGGGAGATAGGAGGAAAATCAAGAAAGAGTGGGGGTGTCCCAGAAGAGTAAGTGTTTCAAGAAGGGGCCTGATCGGCCATGTGAAATGTCGCAGATGAGTGTAAGATTGACCCAACCAGGCCTCCCTACCTTTTCCATAATGTGGCACACACAGAAAACACCAACATTTGTGTGACAGACACGGCCGTTAAGGATTAAGGTGACCGACTTGGGACTTTCAGTCACCCCACCACCTTCCTGATGGCCCTAGAGCAGAGAGAACTCACATCTATCTGGGCATCGGGGACCCTCTCATGCAGTTGGAAAGCTCTGGACAACTGAGCTCAGTGATGTGGCGGTCGTTGGTACACTTAACCAGCGCTGGGACAGTGGGTCATGGGGATAAGCGCCTCAGAGGAGTGTATTAGGGAGAGAAGAAAGGCGAGGCGTGGGGACTGTGAGCGCGGCCACCTCGGCAGAGGACTTTTGCTGGAATGGAAGCGGAGTATCAGGTAGTGTCTAGAAGCATTTGGATTTACTTCAGTCATCTTATTTGTTATTATCTTGATTTTTTTTTTAGCTCCTTTTTCTTCTTTTCTTTTGAATTTTCTCTTTGTTCTATGTTCTCCCTCTGTTTGTTTAAATGTTATATCCTCTATTTCTACTCTTTCAGTAGCCACCCTAAAGCAGGGATCAGCAAACTTTCTACAAAGCACCCAAAGCCATACTGTCTCTGTAGCAACCACTCAACTCTGCTGTGGTAGCATAGAAGCCACCATAGATGATATATAAAGGAACGGGCTTAGCTGTGTTCCAATAAAATTTTATTGATAAAAACAGGCACTGGGCCTAATTGGATTCAAGGGCCATAGTTTGCAGACCTCTGTCCTAAAGCATTCATTAAAAATCACTACATTTACTCTCTTCCAAAATGATATGGCAGCCTTCAAAAGCTTTAAATCCGATCACCCCTCTTGACCTAACATGCTATTTTTGTCTGGTATTTTCATTCTGCTGTATTTTTTTAAGCCTTCAAAAAAGACATTACTACCCTTAATTAAAGATTTGATGTTTAACTAGGTTTAGCCACATGTCGGCACGTTTATTACTCACAATTCCCTGTGTCTCGGATTTTCCTTCTAAAATTGTCTTTTTGAAGCACATCCTTTATGATTTCCTCTAATGTGTCTCATTTGGAACGAAACTCTGAGCTTTTCTTGAAACCATCTTAAACTCCAGTTCTGGTCAATGCTATTTTCTCACCACTTTAAAGATATTCATTCTACTGCCTCCGGCTTCCACTATCTCTGAAGAAAAGTCAGTTATCGACCTAATTGTTATTCCTTCGTAGGTGATCTTCATTTTCTAACTGCTTTTAAGGTCTTCTCTTTATCTTTGGTATTCTGAAATTTCAACAGAATTATCAAGATATGTATTTTTTTTTTAAATTTTTTCCTGCTTGAGTTCCTAAATTTGAGGATTCATCTCATTAATTTCGGAAAATTCTCAGTCTTTATCCCTTTGAAAAATGTTTCTCCCTTGTTCTCCCCAGTGTCCTTTGGAGAACTCCGATCAATTTGTTTTAAAACTTTTCGTGCCATCCTTCCCCTCTCTCAACCTCCCTTTCATAATCTCCATCTCTTTGCTTTGCTGTGCCGCAATCTGGATATTTATTCGGTAACTTTTCAGTTCACTAATTCCCTTTTCAGCTGCGTCTAACCTACTTTGCAACCTATCTATTATATGTTCCATTGCAATTTTATGTATTTTGTCTCTACGAGTTTAATCTAAGCCTTTCTCAAACTGCCTGATAATTGTCTCTTTAGTTTTTAAATTGACTTCGGTGAATTATAATTTATTGAACAATAATTATATTGTATAAAATTTGCATTCGATAAATACATCTACATTAAGCGTACGGTTTGGTGAGTTTTGACAAATGTATATACTGCTGTAACCACCATCGCAATCAAGGCATAGAACACGTCCATTGTCCCCCCCTAAAGTTCCCTGAGTCCTTTTACTATCAATCCCCTTCACTACTCTCTAATCTGCATTCTGCCACGTCCATTAGTTTCTGCCGGATCAAACAGTTCATACAAATTAAATCACACAGTTTGCATTCTTTTTTTATCTAGATGCCCTCTCTCTCTACATGTTTATGAGATTAATTCAGTTCGTTGAATGTATCCATAGTTCATTCCTTCTAAGTGGTACTCATTATATACCACAATTTGTTCCTCCATCTACGAGTTGATGGACATTGGTGTTGTTTCCAGTTGGGGGCTATTATAAACTCTCATGAACATTCACATACAAGTCTCTTCCAGGACATATGCTTTCATTTCTCCTTGGAAAATATCTAGGAACTTCTGGCTCATGAGGTAAATATATGTTTAAGAAACTGTGCATGGTCATTTTTAATAGTCTCTTGTTCCCTGTTCATACTTTCAGTACTTTCTTTTTTGTTTAAATTATTGGGCACACTTACTTCCTAATATAAATGCTTTAATACCAATATCTGGAGTATTTTCAAGTCTGATTCTGCTGCTTCTTGTTCCATTAAAACTTGCTCATGGAATCTTGGGTTTTGTGTTCTTTTTAAATTTCTCATTGTAAGCTCATGATTATTAGAACTCTATCTGTGGGAATTTTATAAGGTTTTGACTGCTATTTTGCCTCCAGAAAGTATTTTAGTTGGTTTTGTGCTGGACACCTGGGAGCATTACTCACCAGGAACTACTTTAAAGTAAATTCTCAGCTTGAGGTTTCTGGACCAAGCAAGAAGTAGAAATCTGGGCTCTGATCTCACTGAGGGGGCTCAGGGAAGAGTTTTTTCCCTCTCCATCTTGAGTCAAAGCCAAGACCAACCATTTGTCTTGCCATCTCCTTTTGAAAGACACATATTTTTCAAGTTCACCCTTTCGCTAAAGATCTCGCCTGCAGAGGTTCTGACTCTATGGGAGACCTCAGGCCCATTCTCTACCTGGTTGGGACTTGGGTTATGTCTCTTTGAAAAGCAAAGCTCCATATTACTGGTCCAGGAGGCAGATGCAAAAGGGCACAGCCACTCGGAAAACATTTTAATAGTTTCTTCTAACGTCAGTAATATACTTAACACACGACCCAGAGATCTCACTCCTAGCTCGTTACTCGAGGGAAATAAAAACCTACACGCACACCGTAACCTGTACACAAATATTCATAACAGCTTCGTTCATAATTACTAAAAACTGCAAACAACCCAGCTGTCTTTCAACAATTTCATGAATAAACAAACTGGTACGTCGGCACCGTGGCATAAACTACTGACACATGCAACAGCGCAAATGAACTTTGAATGCATTCTAAGTAAAAAGAGTCAGACGCAAAAAGCAACATAATATACGATTGCATTTACATGACCTCGAAAAGGCAAAACTAGAGAAACAGAAAACAGATTAGCAACTCAAAGAACTTTATACTCAAAAGGGTGAATTTCACTCTCTGTAAGTTTGGCCTCAATTTAAAAACCGACAAAGCTCTAGTTTATGGGGATCATTTGGGGGACCCACCGGCTCAGGGCTCAGTTACCTCTCCTGATTTGTGTACACATTTGTCTTCATTTATTATTTTTATTATTACTTTTGTGCTTTTGAGTGCTTCCTCTACTTTTTTGCCATCTCGGTCACACATTTTAAACATCCTTCTAGCTCTCTTGTCTCAAGTTCCAGCCTAACGAGGGAGACACCACCTTTATCCTCAAAGGACTCTTAGTACACTGGAGGAAGACAGAACAGGCCAGCAAGAAAGCGCCTCCTCCCAAGCATCCGTGGGTAGCAGCTCCCCGCCAGGCGTTTTGGGGCTTCCTGGGCCTCCAAGACAGCATAACTTTTTCATAATGACAATAATGGCTATAATTAAGTGGCACAAAAATGTAATACACAGTAGGCAGCTGCCTGGGCTCGCAGCCAGGGAGGTGGCACCGCATGACTCACGGCCCTGCTGCTGGTAACAGCAGGGCAGCCGGAGGGCACGTGGCCTGACCGGGCTTCACTGGAGATGTGCAGACTCCCCTCTCACAGGTGGGCACCGAGGAACAGGACTCTGAAGAAGAAACTGGCTCAGTCCTGGTCGGCGTCCAGAGGGTGCCAGGGCCTGTGCTCCCTGAGATCGGAAGCTTAGGGTGCCTGCCCTGAGAGGAAAGCTGTTTTTCCCCAAACCCCCCTTAGTGCCCTCCTGTTCCGACAGAGGCTGCAGCTCTGGAGCCAAAGGTTTGGGAGCAGCTTTGCAGAGGACAGAGCCTCCCAGTCCTGGCGGCTCCCACGTTGATGCCAGCCTAGCATCCCCACTACGCCCACTCCCCACCATTGAGGCCAATCCTGACAACTCCCTCCAAAACCTCACTCCCGTCTTTCCTCTCCTCAGTGCCCCCAGGGCAGGGCTCTGCTTCCTTCATTCTCTCAAGAAACACTGAGCACCTACTCTGTACCTGGTTCTGAGCTGACCCTGGGGCATCGCAGGTGGCCTGGCACAGCCATGCCCCAGGAGTTCAGTCTAGAGAAGGTGGTGGGCAAGCTGGTGATGACGACGGTGGTAGTGGTGGTAGTGACAATTTGTTGAGGGCTCATTACGTGCCCAGCGCCGCACTAAGCACTTGAGACTCATTAATTCATAATTGTCATAACAGCCCTGTGAGCTAATAGTAATTATTTTAATAATGGGTAATATTTACTACTTACTAAGTGCCAGGCACTTTTCTAAATGCTTTACAAAGATTAACCCATTCAAGGAGGGTATTATTACTGTCTCTATTTTTACAGATGAGGAAACTGAGGCACAGAGATGTTTAATAACTTGCCCAAGACCACACAGCCACACAGTAACTGGCAGAGCAAAATGCATTTGCTATGATGGGTAAAGGCAAGGGGGTGCTATGGAGCACAGAGGAGATAAGAGTCCATTCCTCCTGCGCAGATCAAGGAAGACTTCACAGAAGAGGTGACTTTTAAGCCAAGTCTTAAGGGATTAGTAGGGGTTTGCCAGGCACACGTGAGGGTAGTGGAGCAAAGGCTCAGAAGCACATCTGGGGACAGGGCATGGCTCAGCACAGCTAGAGGATTGGATGGGGACACTCAGGATAGAGAACTGGGAAGAGGCAAGGTCGCAAAGGGCTCTGGGGCCAATGCTGAGGGACCTGGACTGATCCCAAAAGCAACCGGAGGCCGCAATCCCCTCTTCTCTGAACTGCTGTAACTAACTCTCCTGCTGGGTGCAGAAGAGATAAACCTTCTTCACACCAGTCTCGCTCAGCAGCCCCCCTGCCCCAAGAAGACTGGGGGCACTGCCTCTCACTCCCTTCTTGTTACACCCCAAAAGTGTCCTTGGCAACCCTCAGCCACACCACTGCCACCTCCGACACTGTACCCACATCAGCATATGGGTTCCACTCCATCACCATGCCCCCTGCACCTTTTTCCCCCTACCACACGCCCTCCATTTTCCCACCCACTTGTCCACAGCCTGTTCCTCCCCTGGGATTGGCTCAGGGACCCACTCCTCCAGAAAGCCCTCCCGGGCCACTCTAACCCAGGTGAATTTCCATCTTAACTCTTCCCTGTCACATAGCACTTGGGATCCACATCATGGCTGGAATTATGGACTCCGAGTTCGCTTCTTACCTGTCCTGTCTCCTCAGCTAGAATATAAGATCCTTAGGGGCCAAGACTGTACCCTAAAATTAAATGTAAAAGGTAGGTGCTGTTTTCTGAATGCTGTGTACCAGGCCACCAGCATGACTGCATGAGCCTGTGGTCTGTGCTCACTCGGTCCCAGCGTCAGCTTGCAACTTGAGGAAACTGAGTCTCAGAGAGGTGGAGGGATTCCTCCATGGTCACCCTATTAGGATTTGACCCCAAGCCTGCCTGACTCCCAGCTTCTTATAAGCAGCTGCCTCTCACGTGTCACCCAGATCCCACCCTCCACAGGGAGAGGCACAGAACAGGTGCTCAGTGAAGAGTCGGGAGACTGATTCAAAGCCTGGTCCAACCCTAGGAGTCACCCTCTGAGAGGCGTCCTGCCCATCTCTGCTCCTTCAGATCGAGTCCTCCTGAAGGGTCACTGGCTGCCCTCCCGGTTACTGCTATGGGCATTGGCCGACAACAACACTAGGGTCTGGGTGGCCCACAAGTCCCCAGGAGCTGAAGGCTGAGACTCACAGGTTCTGAGCTCCTCCACCAGAGTCTGGCCAGGACTCACTCTGAAAGGCCATGGGCAGACATCTGAACCAAGACCCAGAAGAACTAGCAGGGTGACATGTGCAAATTCATGCCTTTGCCTCTAAAAAAAAAAAAAAAAAATGTTGACAGTTTAAAAAAATAATTACAGTTAGATAACAAGGGCAATACCCCAGCAACATGTACTGGGCACTTACTGCGTGCCAGGCGCTGCACTAAGCCCCTCATAGGCATTTCTCATTTTTCCTCCCAACGACTTACAGTCAGTACCATGACCAGCCCATCATACAGATGAGGATACTTCCATGAATTTATTCCACCATCCAGTCAGCCATATTTATTTAACCAAAAATGTATGGAACCCCTACTAAGTGCCAAGACTGGAGTCCAGAACGGGGTACGAGAATGTGCAACATATACACAACCCCAGCTCTGTAGAGCATACCATCTGGGGAATGCCTGGCTTTGGGTCTCAGACACAACACCCCTGGGTGGGGAGGATGCAAAGGCCTCACTAATTACTGAACGTGAGGAAGGGAAAATAATGTAGCACATCAGAGCAGAGCATGACAATTATTTATCCTGTCAGTTTGCACTGGGGACAGGAGGTAACAGTCAGAGAGGCAGGAGGACAAGGAAACCGCCATGTCATCCAACCCAGGGAGGGAGCAGGTCATAAAGTCAAAGCCACTACGTGGTCAAGGACTGACGTTTGGCTGTGACAGCAAGGACTTCCTCACAAGGGGCTCTTTGGGGGCACTGAGGGCTGAGAAGCTGTGAGGAATGGAGCCAGCGGGGGCAGGAACCAGAGGAGGGGGCTTCAGCTCCACATTTCCCAGACAAAGGGTTCCTGGTAGGTCTGTGGCCTGAGATGTGTGAGCCATGGAGGGACAGAGATGTCCAGGGCCATCCGTTCCCCCATCCCATTGGCAGATAGGGAACCTGAGGCCCAGAGAGGAAAAGGAGTGGCCCAGGGTCACATAGCAAGTGGGAGAGGGGATTGTCCCACGGAGATGGTGGAGCTGGTCCATGCTATGGGGTAGCTTCTGAGTTGCCAGGTCCCACACACTGGGCTATGTGGCTTCCTCATGAAGCCCCATCACGTCCTCATGACTGAGCACCTGGCAGTTACTCACAGGCTTGTTACAGAGGTTGAAAAGATGGGGGAAGGAAGGAGAGACTGGCCTTGGCCTTGGCTTTGGCCTCTGACCAACTTCCTGCTGCAGCTTCTCCCCTTCTTTGGCCCAATCTCATCACTGTTTCTTCTTTCCTGGAGCCTCTGTTGGCATCTGAGCTCCCCAGTGTGGGGAACAAGCACCAAGGTTGAGCCTCCTTCATTAGACCGGGGTCTCCTCCATGGAAGAGCTCGCCAGGACTTCCGCCCTCCGACTAGAAGTTCTGCCTGGACAGAAGCCAAGCCTGCCCATCAAACTGAGGGATTCTTTAAGGTGGACCTATATTCTCCCCATCCCCAGGGAACTCCTTGGTCCCCAGGCTCTGAGGGACAGCCAGCCCTGGTAAACTTATCCTCTCTTCATGAGGTCCGTTCGAAGGCAGCCACTTCAGGGTCTCATCCTGCAGAAGGCCTCGGGCTGAGAGACAACCTCCAGGCTCACACTGACCTGGGTTTGCGTCCCACTTCACCACCTCCCAGCCCTGAGACCTAAGGCCATTTACTTAACCTCCCAAGCCTCTATCTCCACATCTATAAAACACAGACAGTAACAGCCACCTGCTTCGTGGGGCTGGTGAGAAGTAAATGACATAATGTTTGTCAAGCGCTTAATGCGAGGGTCAACACACAGTGAGTGCACCACAAATGGGCACAATTATCATTGTTACAGAAAGAATCACGAGAGATGATCACACCTCGGAGGTGCCCGGCACACTGCAATTCACAAAGCACTTCCATCACCAGTCACACGGGAGCCTCGGTGAGGTGACATGGGTGGAGGTTCTCAGCAGAGGCTCTGAGGTCCAGGCTCCTTGCCTGGCGTCGCCGAGCCCATCCTCCTGGCTCTGGCCTCGTAACCCTGACCCACGAGTTGACAGTATCTGTGCCGCATCTGAGCCTTAGTTTCTTCATCTATAAAATGGGGATAATAGCAGTACCTCTCTCATACGTTTGTTGTGAAGAGTAAATAATGCTATGCACGTACAGGGTGTAGAACACCTTCTGGCGGAGTCAGTACTTTCTACTTACGGGTTTGCTGATGTCATTATTTAATGAGCACCTACTATATACTGGGTGTTTCACTTAAAATATCACATTTAATCCTCTTAACAATATTATTTCAATTTTACAGCATGAGGGAACTGGCTTACAGTATCCTACATTCAGAGATGTCCTACACTGAGGAAAAAGGTCACCAGATGCTAGATACGGACTGCCCAAGGTATGAGGACATGGCCTTAGGCAAGGCAGCTAGCTCCCTTCACCTGAGGGCAATTCCTAGAGAGGGACTCACCTGAGAGCTGTCAGCCATCAGTATTCCCCGAAGCTGGAAAATGTGCTTCAGGAATTTTTTTTTTTTTTTTGGTCGGGGAGCATGTGGGCAACATACAGTAACATCCACCACAAAGAGTTTAAATGACTTCCCTGCATTTCCCAGCTAGAAAGTGGCAAATCCAGAATTTAAAGCCAGGTCAGAGCCTCATTCTTCCTTCTATCAGACAGAGGAGAAAAAAAGACATAAAAATGGAATCAGCAATTATAGGGCAGAACAATTTCACTAACCGAAAGTATAAAAAGGAACACTAAAACCCATCCACTGCTAGGTGTCCCTTCCCCAGATCCACTCTCTCCTTTAATAGTAAAAGCTTTAGCTGGACACATGGTCACACAGCTTGAGACTCCATTCCCCAGCATCCCTTGAAACTGATGTGACTATGTGACCAAGATATGTATGTCCAAGTCATACAGTAGGAAGTATTAAATCCACTTTTGGATTCTGACCTTAAAAAACAAAAGGAAGAAACCTGCCCTCCTTTCTCCCTTCTCATTCGATGGAATACGGACGGAATGAAGGGACTGGGGCAGTAGGCTCAGATCCTGAGGTGGAAGCCGAGTGTTGAGGAGGGCAGAGCGACAAGACAGAGAGAGCCTGGGACCCAACATGTCAGTCACTCCTACACTGTGTATGTTCTGCCCGTTCCTCTCCTCTCCCATAAAAGCCACTGTTTTTCTGGCCTTTGTTGTGGCTACAAAGCCTGTGTGCCAACTGATACCAACCAGGGCGGCCCCATCAAAAGGTAACCTATTTAACATTCAATGTCCCTCCTTCGATTCTTCTCCCTGCATATATCAATTTGTATATGAATGCTCATCTATCCACATGGGCACATGTATTTAAATATGCAGTGGGTGTGGATTTACCAGGTATGCAGGATTTACCAGGTATGCAAGACACAACTTTATTTTTCTGCAACCAAATGTGGTTTATGTCTCAAGCTCTTTGTTTCCTGCTGGTGGAAACCTAAACTGGCCAATGGGTAATCTTGGTCATTTCAGATTAATTTCAGCCAATTAGGATTCGTTTGTCTTGAGCAAATCAGGATGATGTTCCATCAATTTAGGGCTTTTCCTCTCCAACCCTCACCCCTTCCTTCCTTCCTTCCTTCCTTCTTCCTTCCTTCCTTCCTTCCTTCCCTCCTCCTCCTCCCTCCCTCCTCCTTCCTTCCTTCCTTCTCATTAGCATTTAAGTTTCAGTTAATAATTTAAATATAGCATCTCAATATCACTGACCGGGCTGGCCATCTGACACATGGCTAGAATCAGAGGTGGACATCAGGCCACGTGGCTCATGGCCCTCCTGAGGAGTCTGCATCCCTCCTTGGTTTCCAGCTGTGGGGTCTCAGCTGCCTTGGCCCAGTGTCACCTTGATAGGACCCCACAGTGCCACACACACCTTCCTCGGATGTTCTGGCTGTTCTGCACCCCAGCTGAGATTGGAAAATTCAGGGCCCTGCCTGGCAACCCTCCCATCATCACCGTTTCCCAGGTTCAGAGTCACGTTCTCTCTGTTCTCGGATCCCCCAAACTTCTGCGGTTTCATCTCCTGCTCTGAGCAATGCTACAGGGTGTGTGGGGGAGGGGCGCTGCAATCTGTCAGTTTTCTTCTGAATCTCTCTGCCTTTTACAGTGGCACCGTCTTGCTGCTTTGGAGGCAAGTGGCCTCCCAAATGCAGGGGGTCAGGAGTTTGAAAGGAAATACAGTGTAGGACAAGCTCTCTTTTTAAGAGATGCTGTCAACCCCTCCCACACACTTCCACTGGCACAGAGGACAGATCATGGGAAACCGTGGTTCCCAGCAAGTCTGAGTTGAAAAGTGACTTGGAAAAGTTGGACTCTGTATGTGAAGATGTCTGAGAAATATCTTAACCAATTTACTTATATTTCACTTAATTTTAACATTATATTTTCCTTTTAACTCTTTTCCCTTTTGCCTTGAGAATACTTGCTGGGGGTGCTTGCGGCGGCAGCATTTATCCCAAAATAACTCACAGATTAGTCCTAACTTTACCCCCAAAGTTTGCCACGAAACACTTCGCTTGTATTATTCTTTTCACATAGCTCTAGTATATGGATAGTCTTTGGAAACAAACGACATCGTTCTATTTATAGTGTTTTGTTTTTAGTAGTTCAATCACTGAAAATGGCAAATCCTAGAAAACGGAGCAATCCTACGCATGACGGTAAATGAATGCTGGCAGCCAGCTGCACCTTTTTTTTCTAAATAGGAAAAGGGTTGACGTATGCACGAGACTGACTTCTGGTAAAGAACGTTGCCTAAAAGAGCTCTTTCGGAAAGAATAAAATAAAAATCCTAATGATAAGGAAGCATTGTATCTTAGCTTAATTGGTGGCCTCTTTTCTTTATTTATGGTATATAAAATATTGGTTTTGGACAATCGATGGAAATCTTAGATGAACTTTGGTCAATTCCAATATTCTTCCCATTTGGCAGATGGGGAAACTGAGGCCCAGAGTAGTGAAGGTCATGTGACTAGAAAATGGAGGAGGTGGGACTTGAATAGAGCGGTCTGCACCCTAACCACAAGGCTATTCTGCCTTTATGAGGCATCCTTCCCTTTCCCCCCATCCACTTTTGTCCTCGTGGTCTTATTTGTTGTTCACAAGTATCTCTGGAGGAAGACAAGGAACAAGGTGAGGATTATGCCTGTTTTACAGTTAAGGAAACTGAGACCAAGAGGGGAGAGGCGACGTGGTCCTAGCGACCTGGCTAGGGAACAGTGGATGGAGGTCTAGACCCAGGCCACCTCTGGGGAGGACCCCAGACCTACCCAGCGACACTTCCCACACTCACACACCACCCTCTATACATACACACACAACGTGCACACCCAAGTGTGCAGAAACACCCGAACACACGAACAGAGAGCAGAGCTGGCCTGACCTCCTCCCCATGGCTTCATCCCAGAACACAAAAATCATTACCTGGTGCTCACGCTCTGCCTCCCTCCCTGGGCAGCAGTGCCAGGCAGCCGGAGGGGGAAGTGGAACCACAAAGCAGTGATTAACTCCCCACCACTATTATCGGCGGTAATTTCGGGAAAGCCTGTCCGCTCCTGGAGCCAGGAAGAACAACATCAAATGCGCCTCCTAAGTGCACCAGAAGGAAGTCGGGCCCATTAACCAGGAGGGGTAAAGAGAGCCGAAGGCTCCAGGTTCAATTCCAGCTCCGGCACTGTGTGGCCTTGGAAATGTCACTACCCATCTGCAACTAGTTGGGGAGACCCCTCTGGCATTAGCAACTTTTAATAATAAAAACAACAACTTCTTACACTTGGAGTACTCTGAACCCTTTGGGTCAAGGCCCACATCTGTCTTGCCCATCATTAGATCCCCAGCAGAAGGCATGGTACATAGTAGGTGCTTAATAAATAATTGCTGCATGATTGGATGGCCACCCCTTTCTGTTTACACAAACTTTTACAAACGTCCTTTCATTTAATGGCATAATGCTGGGGTTAGTATCTCCACTTTATAGATGAGAAAGCGAAGGCTCAGAGAGGCTGGGACAACGTACAAGCTTGTGACATTAATTTCTATGTGCTAATTCTCCCTGGCTTTATCCTGCCTAACCTTCATTTTTTGCTTCCTAATTCTTTTTCATTTGAATCTCCCCACCCCACCCCCACACACACATATAAACGTCATCATATCCATAGGTACAAACGTGCCTGTAGCTCCAAAAGAGCAAAGCTGTGCATCCTCACAAAGAGGACACGATGATGACTGGAAGGCGCATACCATAGACTCCCCAGCATTCATTCTCCCTTCCTAATGGGACCCCAAATTTGCCAACCTGGTGCTTTAGGAGAAATTGATCCCCACCCTCAGCTTCAGAGGCAGGTGCTAACTAGCTTAAGTCATTCGACTTGTCCCATCCTTCTGGCCATAGTATTGATTGGGAGATGGACAGATGAGCCAAGGCAGGCCAATTGGGGCCAATAAACCCCACTCCAGAACTTTTTCGAGCCACTGAGGAAGTGAACTTTCTCTTCTCTACTGCATTTGTAGCTAGAAACAGAACTTTCTCTTCTCTACTGCATTTGTTCCTGAGCCATCTTAGGAACACAAGGGGAAAGACTGGCTGAGAATGAAGCTATTACAGAGGCAACAGGACTGAGCATTAATGAGCTGCTGGATCAAGCTCTACCTGAAGATTACATTGCTGGCTTTTCAGTATCATAACCAAATAAGTTCCTTTCATGAGTCGAGTTGGGTTTTCTACAACTCCTACCCGCTAAAAAGTAGCCTAACATATAAAAACAGTTTCAACAATATCCCCATGATCAACACAGGACTGTTTTTGTAGGATTCTCATAACCCCAGTTGTTGCTGAGGGAGATTGCAGGAGAGCTCGAAGGCAGGGATTGCTACTCATCTTCTAGCTCCACCCACACTGCCACTTTTCTCCAGTTTTCTCTGAATAATGACCTCAAGGTTATACTCCCAAATGCAAATCTAGGGTGAAGCCCCAAAGGCTGCTGGGTAAATGTAGAGAGGGAGCTGAAGCGCCCACAGTGGAGGACACTGGCCAGGGCCAGGCCGGTCTCCCCAGTCTCATCTGAAAGGAACCACACCTCACGAGAGTTCCTGTCTCTCAGCAACCTTGGTAGAAAGACTGACTTTCCGTGGACAGCAGTGACACCTGAGCATTTCCACTTCTCCATCCCACCTTTGACATTTCTGTCCGCCCACTGATCACACCTACTGAGCACCCAGCTACTAAGACGTCTTAGTTTATAAAACGATTTATTAATTTAGAAGCTTCCTGAAACCTTTGAGTGAACCTCACCCAGTTACGACCAGAGCAGCAGAAGAGCATGATGGGAGAAGTCACTGGGATTTGAGTCTAGGGTCTGGGGTCAAGTCCTGGCTCTGCTGCTTCTGGGCAGTGTGATTTCGGGCAGATCACTTAAGCCCTCTGTGCTAAGCAAAATAATGATCCCCTAAACATGTCCACATCCTAATCCCCAGAACCTGTGACCATGGCAAAAAGGATGCTGCAGACGTGATTAAAATTAGGGATCTCGAGATGGGGAGATTATCCTGGATTATCCAAATGGGCACAGTCTAATCACACGAATCCTTCAAAGTGGAGAGTCTTTCCTGGCTGTGGTCAGAGGGAGTCGTGACAGCAGAAGGGTCAGAGAGATGCAGCACTGCTGCCTTTGAAGCTGGAGGAAGGAGGCCATAAGCCAATAAATGTGGGTTGCCTTTAGAAACTAGAATAAACAAGGACGTAGATTCTCCCCAGAACCTCCTGGAAGGAATGCAGCCCCGGGAACAATTTGATTTTTGCCCAGGGACACTCACGTAGGAATTCTGACCCCCAGAACTAGAAGATAACAAATTTGTATTATTCAGCCACCAATTTTGTGGCAATTCGTTACAGCAGCCATAGGAAATGAATATAAACACTGGGCCTCAGTTTCCTCATTTGGGAACTGATCTCCACAGTCTCCTGGGAGAACCAGAACTTGAGAGCCCCGCCCCAAAATCACAAAGTCCACGGTTCAAATCCAGACCATGAGGGTCTCGCTCCTCTCTAGCCAGGCTGGGCAAGGGGCTCAGCCCCCGCTCGCCCCCTGGGATTCCTGTTCCCCACCTCAGTGAGGTATCTCAGCCTGGCATCACTCCAACCCTTCTTTTTTTGGAGCTTTGAGCTGGCTCACCTGGCTGGGCCAAAGCATTAAGGATTAAGGGAAAATCCTGGGAGGGGCTGGAAGACATGGGCAGGGCCCAGGTCCTGGTCCAGATACCAGGTGCAGCCTGCGTGTTGGAGGAAGGATACAAGCCCCAGGAGGCTCAGCTCAATGGGGCCATCAGCTTCTGACGTGCAGTTCCCGGAAAATCAGTTGCCCTTGCTGAGCCTCAGTCACCTCGCCTGGAAAATGGGGAAGAAGACTTCTAGAAATAGCTAGCTCCCCTTCCCACATTTAGGGAAGCGCAGATTTCGTCGCGGGGCAAAGCCGGTCCGGGGTATGTAAGGGGTATGCGGCGGGGCCGACCGCGCCTCCAGCCGGCTCTCGCGAGTCCTGGGAAAGGGGCGGGGCCTCGCTCGTCCGGGCTTGTGATTGGAGGGGGCGCCGCCTGCTCCCTAAGGGCTCAGGTGCCCGCGCCGCTGCTCCCGCTGCTCCTGCTCTGTTTAGTCACTAATTCGCTTGCCACCCTCCCTAATCCGGGGCTAATGCCTCGCTAAACCCACGCTGCGAGCTCACTCCCCGGCCGGGACGGGCCGTCACGGGTCAGGGCCCGGTCGGGCGGGCCTCTCTCGCCCAGCTCACGCGGTTCACCCCTTCCCACCCCAAACCGCAAACAGCCGCAGACAATCCCCGCCCTACCTCACCCCACCCCATCCCGCAGGGCAGAGCAGGAGAGGGCCCCGCAGTTTGAGTCCAGGCCGACATCCCTGTGTCACAGATGGGAAAACTGAGGCCCAGAAGGAAGGAACTTGCCCAGAGCCAGCAGAACTGGACTTGACCATGGAAGCTCTGATCACCCGACTGTCATCGCCTGTTCCTATCTAGATTTAGGCCAGGGCCTGGCATATAGTAGATGTTGAGTGAACCAGCACTCGTGGCAGACATTTCTAATTGATCACAGCACACTCTCCTGCTGAACACACCTCAGCCGCGAGTATATAACACCAAGGCGCCAGGGAAGATGCAACACATTGTTCTCCCTGGACTCAGGTAGCTCGGGTTCTGCCCAGCTCTGCCATTCAGCTCAATACCTTCCGATACTCCCGGCATTCCTATCCCTGTGGTTTCTCTGCTCCAGGAAAGGATCCTTCCCTAAGACAGATGAGACTGTTGGGCCAAGCGGAAGAGCCACAGGACGGAGACTTTTTCTGCCTCTTTCCTTGTGGTGCAGCAGGAGACTTGGCAAACCAGCCTTCCCTTCCCCCCACCCCAACAAAGACCTGCTCCCCCAGGCAGCACCTCCTAACAGGGCTGCTTCTCAGCCCTCCCCCACAGAGGCTCAGTATTACCCATCGCACATCCACCCCTTCCCCAGCAGGACCACATTAGCTCAGGCTAAATCTGGAAAAGGAAAGAAGTCCCAGAAGCAAAGGGGTCAGCCAGAGAAGACTCCCACGGAACTGTAGTTTTCCCATATCCGTCGTCTCGTTGCATCCCTCCGAGCCATTGCACGTGATTTCCCTCTGCTGCGACTGCCTTGCAGCCTGTCCGATGAACTCCTTTGTATTCACTCCTTCAAACCCCATTCAGATGTCATCTCCTTCAGGAAGCCTTCCTTGTCCTCCCTCTAGGCAGCCACCACTTCTTCTTGGGTACAGTGTCTATGCTTTGTGCACACATTTATCATTAGTGATTTGTGTACTTGTCTCTCTCCCTCTCCGAAGTGTAAACTCCTTGAAGGCAGAACTATGTCTTATTCCATCAGAGCCTTGGCACAGAAAGAGAACTCACTAAACATCTATGGACCTGTTGATCCAACTCCAAACCTATCTCCCCAAAAAGCTTAAAAATACCCCCAAGCTTATGAGCGAGGTGCTAATGTCATTATCCCCAATTTGCAAGTGACTCAGCTCAAAGAGACATGCCAAAAAGTCACCTGCTCATGCTACTAGCTAAGTCAGGGCAAGGATCTGGTAGTCCAAGCTCCTCAGCATTCCGAGGAGAGGAAATGGTCCCTCCCTTTGATTCTGCATGTGAGTTGGCCAGTTAGTATGTTTTCACTGTTTATATTCTGAGGCTGGGGCAGTTCATCCAAGTGGTTAGAGCTAGGTACTCACCCTACCGTAGTCAAAAGTTTGCATCATTTGTTTCAGCAAACACCTCTTAAATCAAAAGACAACGTGCTAATATCCTTACTAAACAAAGAGCTCTTACCAGAAAATAAAAGTAATAACTCAGAAAAATAGGTAGAAGTCACAAAGAGGCAAGCCGCATAATTTAAAATCAACTCGAGAATTATTCATTAAGTAACTAGAACTGTCAGGCACTGTTCTAGACCTTGGAGATGCATGGCAAACAAGACAAGGTCCCCGCACTCGTGGAATGACCTAGTGAAGAGAGACAGGCAATGACAAACTAACAGGCAAACATATATCTCATACAGCTGGCAGTGAATAAGTACTATGTGGCAAAGTAAAATAGGGTGACATTGATAAAGGTGGCAGCTACTCCGGGTGGGAAAGTCAGGAAAGTTCTCTCAAGGAGGAGATGTCGATATCTGAATGACAAGGAGAGGACAGTCATGCAGCGGTCAGGGAAAAAAGCAGTGAGGTAGTGCCAAGTCTCCAAGTAGGAATGAGCCTGAATGTTCAAGAAGCCAAAAGACCAATGTGGCTAGAGAGAAGTGAGCAAGGAGGAAAGTGTAGACCATGGAGGGGCCAGGACGTGCAGGGCTCGGCAAGCCAGGCAGAGAGTTGAGATTTGAGTGAGGTGAGAAGTCACTGGAAGGTTTTAAGCAGCAGAATGACTTGATCTGGTTGCATTTTTAGAAGATCACGTTGGCAGCTGCATGAAGTTGACAAAAGTGGGGCCAGCACAGAAGCAGGAAGTCTGGCTGGATCCAGGAGGCACCTGCCTGGATCCAGGGCAGAACTGATGAGTGCTTGGAGTGATGCGGATGCACCGGAGGGAAGGGAGAGGCGTAGGGATTCGGGATGTTTAGGGAGTAATTAACAAGGAATAGCTGATAAGGGACTGGATTTGGAGACGAGGAGAAAAGAGGAGTCAGGGATACCGTACGTATTTGGCCTTGAACTCTGGGTAGATAGTGGTACTTTTTCTTAGATGGGGAAAATGGAGGAGCTGAAATTGGTTTGGACAGAAGTTTTAAAATAATAATAATAGCTAAATTTATTGAGCCTTTTCTCTGTGCCTGGCGTGTTTTACATCAGGGGCTTTCAACCTCAGCACTATTGATATTGCGGGGCCAGGTAATTCTTTGCTGTGGGGCTATCTTGTACATTGTAAGATGTTTAGTAACATTCCTGGCCTCTACCTAGATGTCAGTGGTCACACACACACACACACAGTTGAACCAAATATGTCTCCAGACGTTGCTCAGTGGTCCCTGGGGGGGAATTGCTGCTGGTTGAGAACACTGCTCTACATAGATACTCTCATATAAGCCTTACGAGCACCTTATGAGGTTGGTCTGGTTATCATCCCCATCTTATAGATGAGGAAACTGTCCCTTAGCTTGAGTCTGTCTGGTGCTCCCTTATGATTAGGCTTGTGTGACGCACTTGGCATAATCACATTTGTGTTTCTCTTCCTAGAATACTGGTTTCTTGGCTTTTCAGCCGCTTTTTTCTCCTCCTGTTTTGAGTCTCACTTCAAATGCCACCTCTTCCGAGGAGCCGTCCTTGGTCATCCTATGTAAATAAGTATCTTCTATTTTCTCTGTGAATGCTTATTTCCTTCCTAGTACTTCTAGTAACCCATACTTATTTTATTTATACATGTGTTTGCTCGCTTATCATATGTCTGTTTGCATAAAGTAAGCTCTATCTAAGCAATGATGACTCTGGCTGACCTGCTCTTGGCTTTTTCATCCCACGGCCTAACACTATGCCTAGCATACAGTACATGCTCAATAAATATTTGTCGAACAAATAAATAGTGATAGCGAATAAAAGTAAGTTGCATAATAAGACACGGGCTATCGGTGCGATCCTATTTTTATTGGAAAAATTCATACGTGATTATATTCTATTAGGGACGCTCTAGAAAGATTGACATGCAAGGGCTAAAAGTGGTCACCTTTGGGGAGAAAGTTTGTGGGGGAGGGTGAGCTTTCACTTTTGTACTTTATACAGTTCTGTATTGTTTGATTTTTTTCCAACAAACATGTATTATCTTTGCAATAGTAATTTTTAAATGTTTCTTAAAATAAAACAGCGTGCTCCCCCTGGGAGGTGTTTCCCAACCAGGTCTCCATCCCCCAGTCCCTCCTTAGGAACAGTTTATGCTGTGCTGGGCAGAATTGGTACACCCTCAAGGCCAAGGGCTCCCCCTCCCCCACTCTCTGCAGATGCTGTGGGTAAATTATCATGTGGCTAAATGAGCAGGCCCCTGGATCCAGGGCCATGTACCAGATCCACCCCTCAGAACATTCTGGACTGCTCACGTGCCCAGACTGCACACCATCCCTCTGCCAACAACACCTTTCTCTGTCTTCTGCCAGGCAAACTCCGACTTGCCCTTCAGGCTCCAGTTCAAACACCGCCTCCTCTGGGAAGCCATCCCAAAGTCTCACCTAATGCTCCTTCCTTGGCATTCCATCTCTGCTCTAGCGGGTACTGAGTCAGAACCTGTGTCCGTGTCCCCATTTGGAGGTCCTTGAAGCCAGAACCCGACCCTATTTAATTCTAGATCACAAGGTTCGGCACAGTGTAGGGCTCTGCCAGCATCCGTGAGACTATGATAGGTAGCATATCAGCATAAAGGTAGGGTAAGATCTCTGACTCTTCACACAGTCCAGCAGCAGGTGCATCCCCAGAGTTCAGTACTAGGTACTCAGTAAGCTTCACTGAATGAACAGGTGTGTTTTTGGTAAGAATGATTAACTGTGTCCTCAAAAGGATGGGGAGCGGACGTCACCCTGAGAAAGCAAACTTGAAATTCTCCCATAACTCAAGAGCCAGGTGCAGTGCCCTTATGGGAAAACCCCATTCCCTTCCCGGGGAGATCTGCAACCATATGCATCCACGTCACTCTCAGGAGAGGCGATGGGGCCTAAGCATCTCCACGTCTTCGTGCTGGGTTTGCCCAAAATGCAAAGTTCCGACTGCTCTTTACCAGGATATCTTTCAGGGTTGTGTTTGAAGCAAGCCACCTGGGGTATGGGGGTGACTTTGACTTGCTCCTTTGCTGGCTGTAAAAAGCATGCATCTCTCAGACCCAAGTGTTTCTCCCCTGAGGTGTGTGCCCCTCCCACTTCCTCTTGGGCCCTGTCTGCCGCCCTCCAACCTGGTGATTCTCCATCTAAACTGCTCCTCCTATACCCATCTCTCCCCTCCCTTCATCCAACCAGCTCTCAATGGGAAGGAACCAATAAAACCATTTACTCTTGGATGTCCAGCTCTGATGATACTGTCAGAGTAACCTAACCCTGGAGATATTGACCCATGAAAGACAAGCCAACGGCTCAATCCTCTGTTCCCCAATGTGTCAGAAATGCCACCAGTGGGCCCCCAGATGCTTTTTAGGTGGTGCAGTATCAGGCAGCATCGAATCCCCCGCAGTAAGTTATTCCTTTCAGTGTTCTCTGTCATTCCTTCTGATTCTCTCCAGGAGGAAGTCTCAGGTTGGTATTAGTCTTTCCTTGAACATTTGTCAATCTCCCTCCTTCGTGAAGAGAAATCAAATCTCAGGCTCTCAGAACCTCTGCCAGGCCAATGTCTCTGGCTCGACTTTCATAAAAATGATTTTACTTTCCTTATACGTATTTTATAGGAATCGATTGAGGGCAAGTGACACTGGTTTTTCATTGATGGCGGTAATATGGATTTTCTTTCTTAAAGAACCTAAAGTCTAAAAAGTGAGTTAGCTTAAAGACAAAATATTAAGTAATAAACAATTCAAGTAGAACATGGCCACGCAGAGGTTGGAGAGCTGGGAACCATGCCATAGTTCAGGGTTTGGGATCACGAATGGCGGAGGCTCAGGTCTAGAAGGATGGAGGTCGGAGCTATTTGGGTGGCAACTCCTCCAGCCCCTCCAGTTGGTCTCACCCTGGCCCTTAACCATATTCAGATCCACCTGGGCCCTGCTGGTCTCCGAATGTCCAGTTGACCTCCACGTAAGAGATTCTCTGCCTGAACCATAAAGATAGGACCGCCACAGCGAATGGCCCCTCGGACCCCATTTCACAGATAGGGCAACTAGGATCGGCCTAAGAGGCGAAAAGCTATCTCACTACTGAGGGGCATCAATGAGCTTCTGCCCCCAACATCCACGAATGTAAATGGTGAAGGGTTCCTCTTTGGGACACAGTCCTGAAACCCCAACCTGCCCCTGAGTTGACCTGGGAGCTGACCTGGGCCACAGTATCCCAGCTAGATGTTCCAGCACCAGGACTTCCTCTCTGCCCAGAATGACACCGGCAATGTGGCATCCGAGGTGGCGGGAATTCTTCCCTGCTCACCTGGAGGCAGACCAACTCACCTAGCGCAAACAGACTAAAAGTCAGCTCACCCAGGGACCAATTCTCCAAGGAAGCCATTAACCAAATTGTGGAGAAATGTGATGTTTTAGACCAAGGGTCAGCAAACTACAGCTCACAGGCCAAATCTAGCCCACTGCTTGTTTTTCTACAGCCCGCAAGCTAAGAATGGCTTTAACATTATTAAGCGGTCAGAGGAAAAAATCGAAGAATATACCACGACATGTGAAAATTAAATGAAATTCAGTTTCCAAGGCCACAAATCAGGTTTCACTGGAGCACGGCCATGCCCATCCATTACCTACTGGCCACGGGCTCTCACCCTGCAACTGCAGAGTCCAATAGTTATGACAGAGACTCGTCGCCCTCAACCCTTTGCATGGCTGCTCAGCACACGACAAGCCACAGCGGCACGGCTGTAAGTCAACAGCATGTCTATCACCGTGGTGCAGCCTTTCATTTCTTATTACTGCTGCACATCCATCCCGTGAAACAAGAAAAGGGGACTTCAAATGTTGCACTTTTTTTATTGTGGTGACCTGCGAAACATAAAATCTGCCATCTTAACCATTTTTAAATGGTTCCGTGGCATTAAAGACATTCACGGTCTTATGCGACCATCACCACCCTCCATCTCCAGAACTCTCCATCTTGCGAAACTGCAACTCTGTCCTCATTAAGCAATAACTCCCCATTTCCTCCTCCCGCAGCCCCTGGCGACCACCATTCTACTTGCTGTCTCTATGAATCTGGCTACCATAGGTACTATACACATGGAATCATATTGAGTTTGCTCTTTAGTTCTGGCTTCGTGCACTTAACTTAAAGTCCTCTGGGTTCACCCATGTTGTAGCATGTGTCAGGATTCCATTCCTTTTTAAGGCCGAATAATATTCCATTGAATGTATATGCTACGCTTTGTTTACCCATTCATCCGTTGATGGTCAAATGTTGCCCTTTTAAGGGACAGTAGGATGTGTACTGTTTTATTATCGAATTAGATGGCAAAGCGTTGTGCTTTTTAAGCAAGGACACTGTATCTGTGCTAAAAGAATACGATATAGGTCTTTGTCCACAGCGCCTAAAATAGTCACTATCTGATTCTATGAAGAAGGTTGGCCGCCTCCTGATTTTGGTTAATCCTGGCTTCACAGCAGCCGTGGGCCTGGACCTCAAGTCTGATTTCATTACAGGCAGATGTCAGCATGGTTTTTATTCCAAATACGAGCTCCAAAGCTCAACCTTTTATCTGTAACTTTGTGTGGGCTTCCCACAAACGCTCTTTACTCTTCCCTCTTAACTGTGCCAAGAGGAGCCCTGTGCCTGGCCCAGACCCAACCCTGGCCCCCAGGCCCGCCCCCACGCCAGCCCTGTCCTTTCTCGCCCAGCCAGTCATTCTGCAAATGTTTCCTGTTCCTCTTCTGTATCCAGCCCTCGGGAAGTTGACATTCAAGGTAGAGGAGGGTGGTACTTAGGCACCAGATCCGTCCCTGCCTCCCCCACCCACACGCTCAGCATCTTCCTGAAATTAATCATAAAATCTGCAAATTACAGGGTCTGAAACACAAAGTCTCCTCAGTAGGTGTGAATTATAGAACCTCCAAGCTTTTAAGCTCTTGGGTTAGTAGATGCTTAGAACGGAAGAAATGCAGGACATAAAACAATTAAAATGTCAAGATTAGGGGATCTTTGAGTGCTAAATTATCAAAAATGAAAACCCTTAAAATGTGAAAATAGTGGACTTGTTTAATCTGGGTACATGAGAACTGCAGATTCTTAGGACAACGGAATATCAGAGTGTTCTGGTGGAAGGGTCTTTCTCCATAGTCAGGAACCCACCTCTTCCCTGGGGCAGGAATCCCTCCCCAGCCCCAGCAGCCTCTTCTCCCTGCCTGATTTCGGTCCCAGGGTCTCAGCCCAGTCACACTGTGAGCTTCCGCACTCAGCCCTGCTTCCCACCCACCTCCACGCACCCTCTGAAGACACCCAGAGCTCTTCCTGTCCTCAAGCGTCGAGCGCACGGTCTCCTCCGCCCAGCCACTGTCCTTCTCTCTACTTACTTCACCTCTCTCCTCCCTGTTGACAGACTAGTCACCCATCAAAGGTCTCCCCCAAACATCACCTCCGTCAGGACGTGCCCCCTTCATTCCCCTGTGCAGAAGTCACAGACCCCTCTATCCTGAGATTTAACCTCAAGCCAACAAGTTACTTTAATTCTCAGAGCCTCAGTCTCAACCTCGGCAAAATGGGAAGAATGAACTACCACTACCCCATCCCCACACCCCACCCCCCCCCCACACACACACACAGGGTTGTCGTGGGAACAAAATTAGTGAACACGGGAAACATTTAGCCCAGTCAGGGACCCATAACATTCGCTGAAGGTCCCAGGGGAACCCTCTGGCTCGTGAGCCCATGCTGGGTGCTCCATGCACACCGCCTCCTGGGGCAGACGCCGAATCCATTCAACATGGTGTTGAATTTGAGCCCAGGAAGAAGGGGCATGTCCACTTGGCAAGGGAGGTGCCGACTAGGAAGACTCTGACAGAGGATGGACTGCCTTTGCCAGGAACCATTTAGATGGCAGCAGAAGATGGGGTCAAGTGTGGGGTGAGGCCAGCACATGGTTTCACCCCAGCATCGGAAGAGTGACGGGTTAGAGAGAGGGGCTGGGGCAGGAGGGAGGAGCGTTTCATGTTGGTCTAGCTAGAGATGCCTGGGGATACAGCTCCCCTTTCCAAATCAATGTTGCAACTGGACCGGCTTTTGTGGCTTTTATTACAATCACTAGTTGCCCTTCAGCTATAATCATTAAGAAGCTTTGAAAAACAAAAATGATTTATTACTTAGAGGACCTGGCAATTACAGGGCACACCTGGGGCCACGCAGTGAGATCATGGGTACAGAAACACACAGGCCTGGGGTTCTGCTCTCTTTGGGGTCAAAGTCGAGGGTGGTGATCTAGGGTTTCGCAGGCTCACTGTTAGTGAATTTAAAACATAAGAGGGGATATTTAAAACATAGAAAGAGAAAAATAACAAGTAGCCCAAAAGGTCAGTTGTCGAAACCAACCAAGATTTCTAAAACCGAGAGGCTTCAGTGCAGGGAGGTGGCTGGCCCTTTAACCAGTCGTGTGGCCGACCACGTGTTTATTGAAGACAGCCGTCTTTGAAGTGGATGCCCCTGCAATGAAGCTTGAGTCAGGCACCAACAGTCAGGGCTGCACTACAGCGGCTCATTTGTCGAGCCTGGTGTGGGGTTAAATCAGCCCAGCAAGCAAGGAAAGGAACGGTGCATTTATTGAGCACTTACTATGGGCCTGGTGCTGCATTAAATACTTGACGTGGGTTGGTTTGATCCTCACCGAGACCCAGCATTCAGGTTGAAATTGTAACAGAAGAGCTGGCTGGACCTAAGTACAATCCCGCTCTGCTCCCTCATGACTCATGTGAGCTTGGGCTCTCTCTGAGTCTGTTTCCTCATCTGTAACACAGCGATAACAACAAGCTAAACCAACTAAATCTGTCAACAACGTGACTATTTTTGGCCTATAATAGTGGCAATTTTGCTACCTGAAATCTACGCTGGCAGGTTACTGGGAGGAGTAAATGAATTAATGCAATTTCCTTGACCAGTGTCTGGCACATAGTAAGTGCTCAATAAATAATAGCACGTCTTATTTAATCGTCCTCCTTATCCTCCTGTAACAGATGAAAACATTGAGGCTCGGAGAGATTGAGTAGCTTATCCAAGGCCGCCCAGCTGGCGGGCAGCAGAGCAAAGATGCAAACCCAGATGCAAACCCGCTCCTCTCTGCAGCAGGTGAGACAGAGAACAAAGGCCAAGTCTATGCAGCTCAGGCCTTCCTCCCACACCTGCCAGCCGCACCCTGGGAGCAGGGGCCCAAGTTACCCCAGTTCCATTAACCATCTACTGGGGCCTCCACCCCCTTTAGCTCCCTCCCCATGGGGGCCTGAATCACAACCACCTGAGAGGCATGTGACAACCACAGCCCGGAGGGCTCCCTGAAAGAGCATGGAGGTAGGGATGGGGGGATCGGGCATCTGTCAGGCAGCGGAGGGAAGGGAGGAGGGTGGGGTCACCGTCAGAGCCGGCTACAAGTTTTTCCAGACTTAGCTTCCTTTCCCGGCACAAAGAACACGACTGACTTGCCTGTGTGTGGGAGACTAGAAGAGTGTGTGTGTGGGTGCATGCACACCTGTGTGACGATGAGGGCTGCCTCGTGGATGGAGGGACTGGGTGGGTGGGGGCACAAGCACGTACGTGAGCCTGCGCGTGGGAACGGTGATGGAGGCGCACATTTCTCATGCGTGCTTCACGTGTGTGTTTGCACATAGCTGTGATGGTATGGAGGGGGTATGCGGCTACAATAGGCTGAGGGTGAGCCTGGAGTTCAGGGGCCTGGAGGAAAGAAAGGAGCTTAAATGTTAACAAGCATTTTGTTCTCATTGATGAGTGAGGACAAGCAGTTCAGCTAATCATTTATCAGGCGAGGAATAAAGGTTTGGAGGGTCTGTGCCTGGCCTCAGCATAGGAAAAGCAGCAGGGCAACCGGGAGCCTCAACTTACAAGGGTGGGGGGTTTCTTAACCTTCACTGTCAGGCTCCCAGGGCTCAGGTAAATTCACCACTGTCATCACCTCACCTCTCTGTGCCTTAGTTTCCTCTTCAGTAATTGAGGGCAATAGTTGCACCCACCTCGTAAGCTTGAGAGCCCTCAATGAGTTCATCCTTGCAAAAAAACCTAAAAACAGCGCCCGGCACAAAGCAGGTGCTTAATACTTAATCTTCTTGCTATGTGGGGACAAGGTCTCCGACCTCACCTTTCATTAAATGATTATTGAGCGCTTCTGAACTCCGTGCCAGGAGCTGGGGACAGAGATGAATTAGTGGTCCCTGAACTCCAGGAGCTAACTGCCAGGGAAGGGGCAGACCCTGCCATTCACACACGCACGCGCGCGCGCACACACTCACTCTCTCTCTCTCTCTCTCTCTCTCTCTTCCATTCCCAGAGTTCTCACACACAAGCCTAGCCTCCTTCAAGCCCAGGAACCCGTGCCAGCTCCCCAAAAGCCTACTTGTGCGTTAAGCTTCTAATTTTTAAAAATTTCTTTTATTTTTCAATTACAGTTGACATTCAATATGATATTAGTTTCAGGTGTATAGCATAGCGGTTAGACAGTTATATAATTTACGAAGTGATTCCCCTGATTAGTCTGGTAACCACCCAGCGCCACACATATTTATTACAATATTACTGACCATATTCTCTATCCTGTACTTTAAATTCTAATTTTAAGTGCACAAAGAAATCATTGATTGATTTCGACTTGTGATTTTTAAGTTGAAATCTTACTAAGTTTGTCAACAGTATTAGAATAGTTATGAGAATTTAAATTCGCCATATGTGAAAGCGCAAGCTGTTAGAATTCTAAGAACTATTTTAAGTGCTCGAAAAAGTTATGTTTGTCATGAAGGCAAGTGAAGCACTTAAAAAAGAAACTGAATGTGTAAATGCAGCTTAAAATGTTTAAACCTATTTAATTAACCAAGATCGTAAACAAACATTCATTCGCTATCTCTTAAAATTTATTTTAAAAGTTGTTATATTCATTACAAAAAGATTTTTAACCTGAACTCGAAGGCTGAAGTGGGGTAGTTGAATTTATAACGATAATCAATTAAACATTAATGTTAATTTTTGAAAACCAAAGGAGACTCAGAATAATCTTTTCAAGGCAGAAAAGCCACCTTTAAGGGCACCAAAACTTCACATTGACACCCATATAACAATAGTTACAGAAATTAAAACCAGGTCACCCACGCCCACTTTCCCAGTGACTGAAGTCCGCCTGGCGTGGGACTGTCTGTGTGGAATGGGTGACCCCACACCGGGCCCTGGGTCTCCAGATGCTCCCATCACCTTCTCCGGTCAGCCCAGCCTCCTGATCAGCCTTTTGGCTCTAGCGCACATGGGCAGCGGTTGTTTCCAGTTCCTGCCTACCAGGAACAACAACTACTAATCTCTAAGGACCTACTATGTGCCGGAGTTTTATGAGCTTTATCTTAGAATACTCATGTGAAGGTGATGCTTTCATCACTCATATTTTACAGGTGGGAAAATCGAAAGGTATAAACACAGAAAGGTAAAGGCAGCGCTGAGATTCAAATCCAGACCCGCCCAACTCCAGGGTTCTCCTGGCTGTGAGGTGCTATATCTCAAGCTCTTGCCTAAAGAACAGAACCCATCTAGCTGATTTTCAGAGCCAAGACCCTTCTTTCTTCCTTCTTTGAGCGCTAAGAGAGCGTTCCTTGTGTCGGTGGCGCCGCCTGCTGGAAGTTGAGCATATAGCACAGCCATGAACAGTCACCCTGAGGTTTCTGCCCAGGGAAGATACAGAAAGGGCTCCAAGCTCCAGGATTTCTAGGACCAGCCCCCAGACAGTTCCTTGAGGACTTTGCCTCTCTCTAAAGTCAGTTCCACTGGGCCCTTATCACTAGTCACCTAGAGCACAGCCTCCCACCTGCTCTCAGGAATTTGCCATCACCAGCAGCTAGAGAGATCCTACCTTCCATATGGCTCCCTATGACCCAAATAGTCCAGCCACAATACTCTGGCCTGGCACTCTAGTTCTCCCTGGCTTAGCCCCGGTCTATTTTCTTGGCCCTGGCCCCAAAATATCCCCCCACCATTTATTCACACTTTTTGAGGTTCCACATTCCTCTTCCTGGACCGTGCTCTGCCTCCTGCCAGGAATGCCCTCCCTCACCTCTGTTTGTCAAACTCCTACCCATCCTTCAAAGGTGAGCCCAAAAGCCACCTCTTCCACAAAGCCTTCCCTTCTTTCTTTAGCTTGAATTAACTTTTCTCTCCTCTGTTGAAATAAAGGCTGTACACAGCGACCAGGCTTCCAACAACACGTGTATCTTTGCTGGAGGCTTTCTCTACAGCAGGCAACAGATCAAGAGGGCTGGGAAGTTACCTCAACCACCACCCAGGTGCACCCCTCGACCCATAACTCAGTTGGAGGATGGAGGATGAGCACCCAGCTTTCTCACCCGGGGGCTGGAATAACTCTGAGTTCATGCCCCACATCACCTCCCAGAGACCCTCTCCTTATTGACTCCCTAACCTTCACTGCCTCTATTCCTCCATCCCCTGCTGGTGTTTCCCGGACCTGCCTCTCCAATAAGCAACTTGGGCCGAATTCCCATCACAGGGTCTGCCTCACACTAAGCCTGTGCTTTCCCTGCATCTCCATGGTGTTTATCTGATGCCTTTGCCGTAGCACTGGTCAGCAGAGGCCCTGAGTGATGACCATTAAAGCCAGAGGCAAAATGAATCAAGCCCCTTTTGTGTGCCTGGCCCTTTTTATGTATTATTGTGTTTAAATCTCATGACAACCTGGGAAGTAGGTGCCATGGAGACCCCCATTTCACAGGTGAAAAAAACCAAGGCTCGTTAAGTGACTTGTCCAAGGTCTCAAAATTCCAGCAAGTGTCAAGGCTGGGGTTTAAATCCAAGAGGACTGATTCCACAGATGGGGAGACTGGCACCATCTCACGGGGTGTCGCAGGAGTGAATGGTTATCTCACCTGCCTCCCAGGTAGTCGTAAATGCCTGAGAGGTGATCTTCTTAGAAAAGAATGTGTGTGTCTGTGCACGCATGCACACATTGGTGTGTCACCCATGCTCAGTTGCTCTCATAAGACAGACATGTCTTATGGATTGGTGCCTCTCCTCCTGCCCAGCCCAGTGCCTGGCACAGCTCAGTGATTGTTTAAGTGCTCGTTCGAACAAATCGACAACCCAGGCTCACAGGACCGAGGCATTAAGGCAACAGGACAGGCACAAAGGCTGAGGCTTGGAGGACCCAGCTGTGTTACCAACAGGCTGTGTGTCCTTGGGCAGGTCGCTACCCTTTTCTGGGTCTCATTCCCTGCTCCCTGGGTGCCCCCCTCTGTCCAGGGAGAGGGTTTCACTCTAAGGGAACCTAACTCATGCAAATGGAGTCCCCAAACCCTGACCCCAATCACCTGGGGGGAAGAAGTCCCCAAAACTAGAGGAAAGTGCTAAGCGAAGTGGGGCAGAGACAGAAGGCATCCTCTTCTCTTAGGATCATGCCCGCTAGTACCTCCTTCCTCCCTGCTTCTAAAGTGGGGATCTGGCGCCACCTCGTGGCCACCTCTTCCCCCAGCCACCTCCTTTTCTGTATTTTCTTGTCTTCTGGGAACTCCAGAGTAATTTTATTCTCTTCACTAAATATTTATCTGCTACTCCCCGGCACCAAGGCTCAGCCCAGGAGGGACAATCATGGGCAAGGTGGCCTAACAGTTTAGAAGAGTCTGAACCAGCACTTCCAATAGAAATATAATGCAAGCCACAAATGCACACCTCACGTGTACTTTTAAATTTTCTAGTAGCCGCATTTTTTAAATAAATAGGTAAAATTAATTTAAATAAATTTTAATTCAACCCAATAAACCCCAAATACTATCATTACAACAAATAGTCAATTTTTTTTTAATTACCTTATTTTTTGCATACGGAGTCTTGGAGACCTGAGTGTATTTTATACCTTCCTGCACATCTCAGTCTGGACCAGCCACGGTTCAAGGGCTCAATAGCCCCGCATGGCAGTGGCTACCCGACCCTGTTGGAGAGCACAGAGCTTACTCTGTCTCGATTCCTCCATCCCCTGCTGGTGATATTTGGCCCGTTACGTCTTCTTAAGGATTCACCTTTTCAGCTTTGCTTTGGGGGCATAGGGAAGTTGAGAATCCAAGTTTTGTCCTCCCATTGAGCTGAGTTTGCATCTCAGTGACTAGGAATAAGAAGCTGGGAAAGTCATTTTACCCTTTGAAATGTGAAATGAAGATAATGAAGGTGCTTACCTCTGGGGTTGTAGCCAATAGCCTGGCAGGGAGTAAATGCTCTATAAATGATGACCTAATGAACCCAAGCCTAGCCTGCCGTTTGGCACCGTAATGGTTAATTTTATGTGTCAACTTGTCCAGGCTGTGGCGCCCAGTTGTTTAGCCAAATGCCAGACTAGGTGTTGCCCTAAAAGTATTTTTTAGCTGTGATTAACATTTGAATCGGCAGACTGAGTAAAGCTGATAGCCCCCCATACTTGTGCAATCAGTCGAAGGCCTTATAAGCAAAGACTGAGGTTTCCGGAAGAAGAAATTCCGCCTCAAGAATGCAACATAGAAACCCTGCCTGAGTTCCCAGCCTGCAGATTTCAGACTCAAGACTGGGACATCAACTCTTCCCTAATATCCAGCCAGATGCGAGGATGAGGGGGGGCAGGAGGAGAGAGAGAGAGAGAGCGAGAGCTCCATTTCTGTGGATGATGGTAGCGATGGTAGCCCTAAAGGCTTTGAAGAGTGAATACAGAACAGGAGGCCCCTCCCTCATTCTGAATAGTATAGTATCAGAGGTAGAGTAACTACATGGCTCAAGCCACTGCATAAATGTAACAGCCCGGCTCCTCCTCCCTCTAAGTGAAATGTGTTGCAGGACAGAGGGCTGAGGCGGACGTGGAATTGATGCCTCCATCCCAGAGCCCCTCCTCCACCAGCTGGCCAGAGAACCCTGGGATCAAGGAGTGGGCTTTGCTGGGGGAACGGGGATGTGAGGGAGCAGGGAAAGGCCGGGGTGTGGGGGTGTGGGGTGCTGCTCCTGAGAGCAAGCCCGCCGGGGAGATCCCTGAGCTACCTTCAGGATGGATAGCCCAGGCCCCCATCACCTCCCCACTCTGGCCTCCTATCGGAATTCCTGTCAAATTCAGCCCCATGTGGCAGACACAGTGATTTTCCTAAAGCACGTGTGGACGAAAAAGAGGCCATGTACTACACCTGACAAGCTCCGAGTAGGCCAGCATGGGGGGACCTGCAAACTCAGAGACCGAAAATAACCACATAGGATGGTCTGAACATAAACATTCCTAACTAAAAGCAGGTCATGGTGGGGAGTCACGTAGGCCCGTAGGCCTATATGCCCGTAACTTCCTTGACAAAAGTCGGTCTTTACCTGAAGTGAGCTTATCTATTGTCTCTTTGCATCTAAGATAATATACCTTTGAAACATCAGACAAATCTTGTTTCCAGACCCCTCAGGGACCAACTGCCACATCAGAGCACGAGACCACGGAGCCCTTCATTGTTATTTTGTTCCCCCAAATACCATCTCTATGTGTAAACGTCTATCACTACCTATACTGTACCCACCAATATAAAAGAAGTGTTTCTCTGTTTTGCCTTTTTATCCAATCTCAGAGATGCTCCCACCCCCGCTTTGCTTTCTCCCGCCCCCTTAATCTACCACCAACAGATTTCATGTGACCCTCCTGATGTCTCCTCCTGTGATTCTAATCGATAAAATAAGCTGCAAAATTGCTATTCTCCGGAGCATTTTCTCAATCCACTGTAGGATTTTGCTTTCCGGCAATTGTCATCAGTTTAGCTCAAATAAACTCATAAAACTTCTCTCCAGGTTTGAACATTTCCTACATCAACACACGCATCGCACGTGTCATCACCATGTTTCGAGGTCCTTCCAAGGCTTTCCTGTGACCTTAAGATAAAGCCAAAAGTCCTTCACACGACTTCGAGGCACTGCGTGACCTGGCCTTGACCAGGTCAGCCTCTCCTCCACTCCCCTACATCATGGCCCTCCGCCCCGCTCCCCGACCCCCAGCCCGGGCTAGATGGAACTCACTGGCCCTTGCACTTACACTTCCTTGTCTCTGAAACACTTGCAGCCAACCCGCCCTTCTGGTCTCACCTTAAACATGCAACTCCCTCCCCTCATTCTACATGGTAGCCCTGCTCCCCTCCTCTGGACCCCCAAGGCCCTGGCTCAGTGGCCTCTCCAGAACTTCTCTACAGAAGGGCCTTAGACAACTGCCGTCTGCTCCAGCGGCTTTGGGGGAGTCCCGATGATGATCACGGGACCCTCCCCTGCGCCTGCTCTCCCCTTCCCAAAAGTTGCTAGGGCTTTACTATGGCTGTCTGTTTTCAAGCCTGGCGCACAGTGGTGCTGACCGAATATCGTTTCCTCCATTTGCTGTCTGGCTGGGTGACCTCGAATAATCTCTTCCCTTTTATGAGTGTCCTTGGCTAATTAGAACCTTACTTCGATTTGCAGACTCTGAAGTTCTGGACAATACGAAGGGGGATGATGATGGCAGCCCAGGAATGCACGCTCGTGACACACCGCGGAGGTTTTTTTAAGTGTGTTATAAAATAGCATGCGTGACCTGAAGCCTATTTTTACAAAAATTTAAAATAACTGTGTATATATGTAGAAAATAACTACCATCTATTGGGACTTGAGTCTGTGCCGGACCCTGATACACGGTGCACCATCTCGTGACTCCTTACCACCCTGCCGGTCCGGCGGTCCCTGTTATCCGTGGTTTCGCTTTCCATGGTTTCCGTTCCCCGCGGTGAACCGTGGTCCAGAAATGTTAAATGGAAAATTCCGGAAATAGACAATCCATAAGTTTGAAATGGTGTGCCATTCTGAGTAGTAAGGGAGAGCAGTTTGCCACCTCCAAATATGCCTTTTTTGGGATATTGATTATTTTAGCTGGTTATTTTTAAGAAACGATAGACTCAGGAAAAAACTTTGACCGTCTCCCTAACTGTCTAAAAGAATTTAAACAAGGACCTGCTCCAGGAAGGGAGCTATCATCCTAGATAACTATAGTTCAATATGAACTAGTATGTGATAAACAGAGAGAAACCGAACAAGGCCCATTTGATCAAAATCCTTTCTGTGTCCCATTGTTAAAGATGGCCCAGCAAACATTTATGTACTGAACATTTGCATTCCTGCCCCTCAAAGTCCCAAACCACTACCCTCCTTTCTCTTTAGCTCAAGCTGGCATATACGCCTCAACTGCCCGATTTGTCTTGGGGCCCCACATTCTTATGGAACCCCCATATGCACATACATAATTAACTGTGGTTCTATTCTCCTGTTAATCTGTCTCGTGTCAATTTGGTTATTAAACCAGCCAGAAGAACTAAGGGAAAAAAGGAGAAATTTTCTCCTGCCCACCCCACCCCCAGTAGCACGATGAAATCCCACGCCAACCCACTCCTTCCTGCCTGAGACGTGAATCATCCATTTGTCCGGCATGTCCACACCGTCTACACCACCTGCCCGTTAGTCAGTAGCCATCTCAGTTATCAGATGGACTGTCACATGTCGCAGCGCTTATGTGCAAGTCACACTCATTTTACTTAATAATGCCACATTCACATAACTTTTATTATAGTATATTGTTATAATTGTTCTATTTTATTACTTGTTGTTAATCTCTTACTGTGTATAATTTACAAATTAAACTTTAGCATAAGGATGTACGTATAGGAAAAATCATAGCATATAGAAGAAAGAGTTCAATACTATCCCCGTTTTCAGGTATCCACTGGGGGTCTTGAGACATAACCCCCGTGGATGAGGGAGGACTACTGTCCTATATGGAGGAAAAAACTGAGGTTCAGAGAGGTTCCCCGGCCAGGTGAGGGGCGGAGCTGGACTTGGCCCTTGGCTTGCCAAGTCCAAAGGCCATGTAAGCTCTTCACCACCAGGCTGGTGCAAATTGAGGATAATAATAGCTCCCACCTCATAGGGTTGTTGGGAGGATTAAATGAGCTAAGAGGTGTGAAGCCCTTAGATCAGCCCCTGGCACCACCTCCAGGCTCACCCACAGCAGCATCGGATGCCTCTGGGCAGTCCTGTGAGGTTGTAGTCAAAAAATATTAACGGTGACAGTCTCGGCTAGATTTTTTTAATTTTCCACAATTTAAAATTCAGGCATTACTTGAATGTACTATTTTCTATTTAATTCTTGCACATACGATGCCCTCGGTGAGCTGTCATTCTCTTCAAGACAGACCCAGGAGAGCTCTGAGTCACCTCCCAGGTTCCTCCAAGGCCTGGCACAGAGAGACCCCCAGTAAAGGATCATAACAGAAAACAGCTCAGACGAGCCCCTCCCAGCCCAGGTTCTCTGGCAGGAGCCAGAGTTGGGGGTTTGGGATGCAGGTCAGTGCCAGGAACCTGCCAGAGCTAAGCCTGCCCTTGGCCAGCATGTCACAAAAGGCACAGCGAGATGCCTTGGGGCTTTTCTGGGCCCCAAGGGAGCAGTGAGAGCAGGCTGAGACCTCCGGCCCTGAATCCACCGACAGCTGTGACCACTTCAGCTATTTTAAACTCTTGGGCATCAAGAGGCTCCCATCACACCAGCGAAGCCCTGTGGCCCAACATTGCCGGCCCTGAGCCCGAGGCAGGAGCCCTGCGTGTGGCTCAGCCAGGTCCAGGTTGGATCGTTAAAGAAAGGGCATTTCATTTTTTGAGCACTCGCTTTGTTCCAGACATTGCGCTAGTGTTTTCCGTACATCATCTCATTTGATATCAGCCTTTTATGTTTGCTGAGAGATCAGTTGTTCACAGACGACGAAAATGAGGCTCCGAATGGCAGGGCGAGTCGTCCAAGGCTCCCTAAAGGCAGGGCTGGGACCAGAACTTGGGTTTCCTCATCTACCGATCGAGACACCATTCCTCCTCTGCCTTTATCTGCTTTGCACCCCGACCCTTCCTCCACGGTCACGCAAGTTCCTGTCCTGGCTCTGACATTCTTAGGAGCTATGGGACTGAGGGCGGATTTCTTAACCTTTCTGCGGCTCACTTTCTCCATCTGTGAAGTGGCGGATCTCATTCTAACACGTGAAAAGCGCCACTGCGGCTGTGGGCTGTGCCGGGCATGCAGAAAGAATGCGACGAGGGCCCGCGCTTATTCCTCCCCTCCTGGTGATCACCGCCTTCTTCCCAGCTTTATCACCCCCTGCTCCCCTTGTGACCTGCCTGGGGCCTCAGTGGGGGTTCAGTGTTCCTCCCCATACTCTGGGACCCAGTTTCCCAGTGGGTAAAATAAGGTGTCATGCTCTACGATCCCCAGGAAGGTGGGAACCCTGGCATACTGAGTATCTGCCACATGTTAGAGGCTCAAAAGTAATTCCTGGCAGAGGGGTGCCCAGACAGGAGCCCACCTCGGGGGCCTCGAAGTCAGCCCTGAGCCACACCAGTCTTTTTCCTCTTCGGCAGGTGGCCACTGGCGGACTGATTAGATGATGCACTCGGTGGTGGCCTGGAGTCAGTCAGAAGTTACCAGCACCTCCCTGGGTCTGTGTGCCTTTTGGGACAGATGCCCCTTGGCCAGATAGGCTTTCCCCCTTCCCCGCCCACATTCCTCCCAGGTCCTGGCCACCTAGGAGAAGCTGGGCTCTCCACCATCTCCTAACTTGCTCTGCCTTGAGAAACCTGGAGACAGGGAGCTGAGCGTGTCTCAGCTCTGGGCACTTCTGAGCCTGGACCCTCGTGCTCAGGCGCACCTCTCCCCATTCTCAAACATGCACCCCTCCCCAGCCCCCCACAGCCTGCCCTCTGCCCATTCACTCACCAGTTCCTGTCCCCAGCAAGAACCACTTACTCACACATGGCTGAGTCATCTGGGATAGGGGTAGGGACTGCTTTAGGCCCCTACTGGATGTCCCTTTGCACCTGAACCTCCACAAGGCACAAACTGATGCTGTACTGGCACCCTCCAGGGCCCTCCTTCACCCAGTGGCCAAGGCCAAAACGGTGCCCCTCACTGTCCCTCCGCTGAAACATCAGTATTTCACAAACACTGTCAGATCATTCCCTTTCTCTCCAGCCCTCTCAGGGAGCCCCAGCAGGGGTCTTCAGTGACCTCCCCCTTCCGGGGGCCACCTCCATCCATAGCAGCCGGAATGACTACTTTCTGTTCCACACCTGACCACTCCTGAGGAAGACGTTTCAAGGCCCCCATGGCCCACGCACCAAGGCCCTGGCTTGGCATTCTGGCCATGGAGGAGCGGGGTTCCGCTCTCACCCCTCTCCCCACTTCCCTCTGGCAGCACCCATCTGAGTGTTGGGGGCTGAGGAGGTGTCAGGCTGTACTTGGCTTCCTGGCTTTGCTCAGACAGCTCCCTCTCTTCCCTTCCCCTGAGTCTGCAAACGCCCCTGATTCTGGCTCAGGTCCGGGACACCAGGCTCGGTTATAGCACCCACTCCCTCGGGGCTGCCACCACCTCCCGTCCTCACCCCTATGGCAGCTCCACGTTTGCATTATCTACTCAGCAGGGCTGGGGGCGCCTGGAGGAGGCACTGGTCCTGCGCCCTGGCGCCGGGCAGCTGGGAGCCCGCTGAAAGTATGTTGAATCAATGAACCACGAATAAAAGAGAAAATTGTCCTCAACCTGACCACAGCGGGGGCCCGGAAGGGTTGAGGGCGTGATCAATTTGACGGACGGGCCCTCAACCCACTGCGAGGAGCTGGCGGGCCGCTCCGCCCATGCCCCACCCACCCGCGGCCGAATAAGGGCGCGCGGAGCATCGGTCGGCGCCAGCTGTTGAGCTGGCTCACCTGCGACAGGTGCTCCAGGCGGACCTAGACGAGCGAGGACCCGCATGGGGCCTGGCGCTGCAGGGAGGATGCTGCGCGAGCGGACCGTCCGGCTGCTGCACGGGAGCCGCGTCGAGGCGGTGTACGTGCTGGGCACGTACCTCTGGACCGACGTCTACAGGTGAGCGAGGCCACCGCGCGGGGGCTACACCTGCCTCCGCCCCCGGGGCTCGCAGGAGATCTCGGCCGCGGAAATCCCGAGACCCTTTCGGGACTCGGGGACGCACGGACAGCCTCTCTCCAGCCCCAACTGCCTCTCGTCCGGGGGGCCTCCCGCGCCCAGAAATTCTAAGACCCTCACCCAGAACCCTGACAGCCCAAACCCTGCGTCAGCCTCTCCGAAATCCGGAGACCCTCCCAGACACGCTGACACAGCCCCAGCTCCCTCCCTACCCCTTTCCCAGGTCCCCCTCCCCCGCACCCTAGTCCTTCCCTGGCCTGGCCTCTCTTCCAGGGCCAGGGCCTCCTCGGTTCCCTTCACTTCCCCTCCCGTTTCACCTCCCCCCTCGCCCCCAGAAAGTCCCTTCTTCCTCATGCCTTCCCCTCCCCCTCCCTCCAGGCTCACCACCCACCTCAGCCCAGCCCCTCACTCGACTCCCAGATCCGCGGAGCCTCCTCGGGGATTTGCTGCGAGCTGCCCTAGGGCAGATCCTGGCCCTGGGGGTTGCTCAGGCTCTGATTTCGCCCCCTGGGGGCTGCTGCTGGTTGCCTGTCCGCAGACACTGGCTGTGAGCTCCGTGTCCCCAAATGCCTTCCTTCGACTTCACCCCGGGGTCAGCTGAGGGTGCGGAGATTGCGGGGTCTTTGTCAGAAGGGCGCCCCTGATTGAGCACCCCGTTCCCCCACCCTTCTTCTGTCCACGAACTTGTTGGGGGCTGGGATTTCTGAGACGGCAGAGTGTGGGGGCTGGATGGAGGGCCCCACCACTACCCCCCAGCCCCCAGGAAGCAGCCCAGTCCAATGATCCACCTCCCTGCAGAATGCGGGGCGGGCCAGTGACTGGCGTAGATGAAGCGGTGGAGGGAGCCCGGTGGGATTGTGCAGCCCCCTCTATTCCAAACATGAACTGTTCCCCACTGCCAGGCTGGGAGGGGTCCGTGCTGACAGAGGGGAGCATGCAGGACTGGGCTGGGACCTCATAACTTGGCTGGGTTCCCTAACCTCTCTGTGCCTTGAGCTGAGCTGGAGGTGCCAATGTGGCTTATGGCTCCCAAAATCATTGTCATCTGGAGCACCCTGCCTCTCTCAGGCCCCCACCAAACCCCGTCCATGTGTCTTCCCACACACCCTCCCCAGCCCATTCTTTCTGTCCTCTTCACTGGCCCTGGCAACCCTGCCCAGCCAGTCTCCTGCCACCTACTCAGCAGGCACTGGCCACGAGGATACCATCAAGCCCCAGCCTCCTTCCCGGAGGACAAAGGGCTTGGTCGCCTGCAGACCAGATACCCTCTTCACGCGTCTGCCCCCGGCCTCAGTTGCCCCGCAGTAAATCTCAGGGGCAGTTTCTGAGGGTTAAAACACAGCAGTGGGGTGTGGTCCAGTCCTCAGCGGTCTGGGTGAGCTCCCCTCCTTTCCCCACCCCCAGTCCCTAACTGGGCACTGCCACGGAGCAGGCCGGGAGCCAGGAGGCTCAAGCCTCTAAGCCTCAGCTGTCACCATACCCGCCTGTTTATTCACTGAGGCACTTTTTGTGCAGCCTGAAAGACTAGCATGGTACTTCCGGGGGGGCGGGGGTAAAGAAGGGGGCCATGCTCAGTCCCCCTGCCCTCCCTCTGTCCTGGCAGAGTGAGACCCAGCCCAATTGGGGGCAGGGAGTGTAGGAGGTGTGGACTCAGCCTCCCTCTGGCAGGGGGCAGGGGTGTGATGATCCCCTTTGTCCTTTCTCAAGAAATCGGCGGCAGCCACAATGACCCACACCTCCCACCTGCTCTGCACTTAAGATTCTCCACCACCCCCAAGAGAAGTAGCAGAGTCAGACCAGTGCCGGCCAACAGACATGGAATGCAAGCCCCCAGCAGAGCTACCCATGTGATTTAAATTTTCTAGTAGCCACATTTTTAAGGTTAAAATAAACAGGTGCAATTAATTTTAATAATACACTTTATTTAACCCAAAACATTAGCATTTTAATCTATAATCAATATAAAATTATTTATAAGATAGTTTACATACTCTTTTTCATATTACGTCTTTGCAATTCGGTGTGTAAATCACATCTCAGAGTGGACGCGCCGCATTTCAGATGCTCGATAGCCACCCGTAGCCAGTGGCCACTGCACCGAGCAGCGCAGGTCTCGAGCAGGGTTTCTCATCCTTGGCACTATCCCGATGCGGACCGCACAGTTCTGTGCTGTGGGGGCCAGTGCTGGGCACTGTCGGGTGGTCAGCAGCATCCCTGGCTTGTGGCTGGGCTGCTCCTGCTGCCATCACTCTTCATATTCGTAGTGGTAAAGGCTCCTGTCAGCATTCGTAGCAGCAGGAGCCACTAGTGAACACTTGACCGAGTGCATTATCTCCTTCCGTCCTCACCATAGACCTTGGAGGTTCTGCTGGGATCGACCCGTTTCGTAGATGAGGAAAGTGAGTGAGGCTCAGAGGAGTGAAGCCATTTGCCTGATGTCATACAGGACTCAGGTCCAGTTCTGTCTGACTCAGAACTCATACTGTTAACCTCCACTTTGTCCTGTGTGACCCCAAAACTGGCAGTTTGAACTGGATGACCCTCTCAGCTTGTGTCCCTTCCACCCTCCACCTGGGCCACGAGCCCATCGCCCCCAAAGGCTTTACCCACCCCCATTCGACCCTCTCTTTCCCACTGAGTCCTTCCCCACCCAGACACAAGTCCTGACTCAAGACCCCACATGACGCTCCCCAGGGTCTCCGAAGAGACAACAAGGAACAAGGCCTAGTGGACCCTGGGCCGGTTACTTAGGGACTGGTGTCTTCACCCCTCACTCCTTCTGAGTCACGGAGGTGAGAGAACAGGACTCAACACCCACCCCCTTTCCCAAGGGCCCTGGACCCCCTCTCCTGAGATGCACACATAGCTTCCCTCCCCTCCGGACCCAACAGGGGCCTCACCCGCCCCTTCCACCGCAGACCCTGTGGTCCACCCACCCTCTCCCAGCAAAACTGTCTCTTTGGGGCTGGACGCCCGACTCTGACTCATTCTGAGCACTAGTCTCCAGCAAGCTACGAGCAGATACACAGAAAAAAGGAAGTGGGATTTCTTTTTCTGGAGATTCGCGTCGAGATAGTTCTTAGAGGTGTTGCTATTTCCCTCTACTACTTCCACTTGTTCTTATCGTCAGTCCGGCATGTGTGCGCCTTATCCACGCAATCTTCCCCATGGTCTCTTTACTCAGCAGCCGCGTCTTCACTGGGGCTGGCCTGGGTCCCAGTCTGATTCCGGCTTGACTTTGGGGAGGAGGCGTGGAGTGAGTGGTGCCTCAGGTTGCTCTCACCCTCACCTCTGGTGAGTGATGTATGTATTCCCTGCGCGGGAGCCAGGGGCACCGCAGGATCTGCAGGGATTAGAGAAAGGGCAGCCTCAGAGAGAAGGAATGGGGTGATCCCACTGCCCGACTCCCCCACTGACCCGCAAGCCAGCCGTGGGGACAGCTTCTCCTGTCCCTCCTTCAGCCTATGCATCTGTCCAAGGAGCAGGTGTCCCCTTGTCCCTGGTGGAGAGAGATCGGGATCCATATCATGAGATCTGCAGGAGATGATGTTTACAATCGTCTCTTGCCTCTGCGGAGCAGTCTCCCGGTTACATCTGACCTCATGGTGAGCCTCTGAGGTGGGAGCTAGGGGTACTCTCTGCCCCCTTACCCGGGAAACCCCAGGCAGAAGCTTGCCCATCACTCTCCGGCAGGAGACAGGAAGGGAGTACCAGGACAGGAGTTCCTAGACATCGGCACAGGAAAATGCTGGGAAAGCCAGAAACAGTGCAGCATGTGTCACATCTCAGGGAAGAGCCTGGAAAATCTAAATTTACTCCCCTCTTACTCCCTCGACTCCCTCCTAGACATCCTCTCTCTGTCTCTTGGTTGGTGTGAGTATTTTAGAAAGGATCATTAGGAAAAAGGCCAGAGAGAGTCTGCAATCCAGCCTGAAGCGACGAGGACTTGGGGTGCCATGGTCTCCCCTTCCCATAGAGTGCCAGGCTCCCCCTCACTGATCCATCTACTGCCGACTCCCCTGCACACACTCCGCTCCAGCCACGCTGGCTTGGGGATGCTATTGGCCCTTGAACGCACCAAGTTCATGTTCACTTCAGGGCCTTTGCAGGTGCTCTACCTCTGGAGCACTACCCGCTAGACCTCTGCAAGGCTGACAGTCACCCGTCGAGTCTCAGCTCAAATGTCCCCTCCTCCACGCACGTTCCTTGACTACGCCCATTTCATGTGCCCCGCCCTGAGCCCCAGGCTCTCTCTATTTCATCTCAGTTTTTTTCCTTTGCAGATATTATTATTATTTACTTAATCCTAGCTACCATTTACCGAACACTCATTCTGTACCAGGCAGCCTTCTTAGTGCCTTGCATGTTCATATCACGTGTATTTAATAATTTACGTGTGTTTAAACCTCACAACAACTTTATGAGTTGGGTGCTATTATTGGCCCCCTTGACAGCTGAGGAAAGTGGGGTAAGGAATGCTTGTCCAAGACGACACAGCCAGTTAATGGTGGCGGTGCAAAGCCCAGGCCCCTGACCACGCTGCCGGCCGGGCTACCTTTGGGGACTTGTGTTTTAGGCGTGTCCTCCTCCACATTCTCTGCCCCGTTTCCATGCCCTTCCAGCCTTCAAGTCAATGAAGAGCTCCTTAGTTGAGAGAATGAATGAATGATATGACCTGTGATGCACGTGGACTAGCCTATCGTTGGGCTGAGCTCTCCACCCCCAGCCTCAAGGGACAGGCACCGTTGGATGGGCCAGTGGAAGGTCAAGGGCATGTGGCCAAGCTTGGCCAGAGCAGCACTTCTCCTGAGAGAATGATGAGGAGGAATCAGGCCTGGTCAGGTGGCCACATAAATTAGAACAGCTCCCAGAGCCCTCAGCCCTAAAAAGGAGACCCTGCCAGAAACTGCTCCAGGGCTCAGGTTTCAAGCTAGTTCTCAGGGAGTGGCAAGGTTCTAAGAAGGACCTGGCACCCTGTGGTTCGAGCCCACAGGCCTCCTGCACAGCTGGGATCCCCAAGAGCCTTCCTTTCCTGCCTACAGAGTCCTGAGTCAGGGTGGGAGCCTGGTGGCAGGGGTTCACCCCAGCACTCACCCCCTCAGCTGGGCAGGCATGCCCATTAAATTTCGGGGAGGCCAGTTTTCAGAGGCGGCTCTCTCCTGCCCAGCTATGCCAGTCCCTGTGCCCAGGGGCTTTGACTGGTCCCAGCCTGCTCGTCTCAGTCATTCATCCAAAAGCCCAGAACAGGAAGCTCGCCTTTGCTGTCCCCCTTCTGGCCCTCCGACTCCATCTTGAAAAGTAGTAGGGGGCTCTAGAGGTTACCAAGAGCTTCTCATTTGATCCTCTCCTGAGCCAGGCTTGCCTCTCACCCCACCCCGCATCAAGTGTCCCTTCCTGGAAGACCTTTCGAGAGGACTGTAACCCATCTCATCAGATCCTCTCCCAAGCAGGGAGCAGCGAGGCTCAGAGTTCACCTCACGTTCCGCCGTTACTGTGCCTAGGACTCGGAGCAAGTGCTCAGCTTCTGTGGGCCTCAACATGCTCATCCATGAGATGGGCTGGCGTTTAGACAGACCTCATGGGGTTGTCAAAAGGGAGGACCGAGATCAGGTGGGCCGAGGGCTCGGAACAGTACCTGGCACCTAATTCTCAGTAAGTAGTTGTCATGCGTTAGTATTGGGTTTATTATATGTTATTAAAACAAATAATAATGAGATGTGGCCTCAAAGAGTTTATAATGCTCATGGAAGAGAAATGTTGAACAACAGTTGTTAAGTGTTGCTTGAGGCACCAGCAAAGGGAGGAAGAGGTGAGTCCTGAATGATGGGATCAGGGAAGACTTCCTGAAGGAGGTGGCAATCAAGCTGAAGGGGTTTCCAGTGTGACCAGGACATGCTCCGCAGGAGCACACCTACCCAGCAAGTCAGATGGGACACAGGGGGCGGAAAGGGCATAGGAATGTCAACGAGCTCAGCCTGGGCTTTAAATGCCAGGCTCAGGCGATGGACTTTGTTCTGCAGACAGTGGGGAGTCAGTGAAGGTGTCTGGGGAGAGAGTGACCATAGATTAGGTTGTTTCTTCCTTAAGGAGAGGGCCTGGGGCAGCTGGAGGCACTGGTGCCTAGTGAGGGGGGCTGCTGAGGTTCTCAGGCAGAAAAGGAGGCTGGCTGAACAAAGGGACATAGTTGCCTCTACCCATCCCTGTCTGGGAGCAATCACCTGCCTCAGAAGTCCAGCCACCACGCCAGCTGTGAGGCCTCGCCTTCCTCCCCTTATACCTCACCTGGGGGTGCTCACCTAGGGTCAAATGCCAGGCTGGCACCCACACCCCACCCCGACAAAGACCTGAGGACAGGATGTCACGCCCAGGCTGCTGGAAGCTGGCGTTACCGCGGGGCTGAGCCCCAGCCGGTGCCAACAAGGCTCAGGGACGGGGGAAGAGCCGAAAGAGCCAGAGGCTGGGGAGGAGCAGGCACATCATGCCGTTAAGTCTGGGACTGTGGGGCCAGGCTGGTGACCTTCCCCACTGACGGAGCAAAGACCGAAGAGGTTTGGTGGCTCCCCGGCACTCGTGGGGCTAGGCAGATGTTAAGTCACAAAGCCCAGAATTCCCTCGGATTGGACTGAGTGAACATCCTCTTCTACATCTGATGCTGCTTTCAGGTCTAGCTCAAGTTTCCTTTGTTTGAAACCAACTGGCCATTTCTCTCCATTTATGGCCACCACCTGGTCCCAGACCACCATCATCACTCACCAGGACAGCTACAGTCACCTTCTCCCTGGTTCCCCTACTCCAAGTATTGCTCTCCTGAAATCCATTCCCCACTCTGCACCCTGGGTTATCTGTCTAGTGCAGAAATGACTATGCCACTCCCTGCCTAGAAGCCTTCAATGCTCTCAGGAGCAAGGCCAGCTCCTCACCAGGATCCAGATCCTCTCCTCCCACCCTCCCCTCCCCCTCACAGACTCCAGCCATGCAGACCTCCTTCCGATTTCTCCAACGTGCTGGGCAAACATCCACCTCAAGACATCACCCCAGCCGTTCCCGCCACTTGGAAATCTCTGCTCCTTTTCCTGCCCTCACTTTGTCCAATTCACTGGTTCTCAAATTGTGGTCCCCAGACCAGCAGCATCAGCATCACTTGGGAGCTTGTTAGAAATGCATCTTCTCATTCACAGTGTATATGTATATCAAGTCATCACATGGTACACTTCAAATACATACAATTTTATTTGTCAATTGTTCCTCAATAAAATTTGGGGGAAGAAAGAAATAGAGTCACTGGCCACAGCCCAGCCCACCTGAATCAAAGACTGTGAGTGGCCACCAACCAGTATCTTAACAGGTTCTCCAAGTGATGCTGATATATGCTCAAATGAAGAACCACTGGTCTAATTAAGTCTTGTCTATCCTTCAGAGTGGAAAGTTTAGACTTTAACTCAAATGCTACTTCCTCTAGGAAGCCTTCCTTGACTCCCAGATCAGGGCCTCAGGTCACCCTATACCTCTCCTTTATAGCAATTCCCACAACCGTAATCACACGATTAATTATGTAATTCATTGGAAGTCTTTCTCTTGCACTAGAATATGTGCTCCATGGGCCCAGGAAATACATTTTTCACCAACCTACCCCCAGCACTTAGAACTGTGCCTGGCACATAATAAGTGCTCAATAAATACACGTGCAGTGAATAATTAATGGCATAAGCAAAGCCCTCCTCTTCCAGCCCTTCCCGCGGCAAACATTTATATTTACTAGTATGCCCATACTAGGCCCGGTGCTGAAACAAGAAAAGACAGTCCCTCCCTCCAAGGACCTAACTGCCAAAAGGGGAAATAAACATGGGTACAAATCAACTGAGTTGGGTCTTCAAATAGGGATGGACGGTTGCCAGGCGGAGAAGTCAGGAAAAGTCTTACAGGCAGGAGGAACAGCATGTGCAAAATTCACAGCGAGATGGAATAATGCAGGGCGTTGAGAGGATGGAAGGTGTTGCAGAGCATGAGGCTGGAGAGTCAAACTGAGGCGTCACTGGGTGACAACTAGGCTAAAGAGTTTGGATTTTATCGTATGGATGGGCACCGAGGGACCACTGAATAATTTCAATCAGACAAGTCACCTGATCTTTTTTTTTTTTAAATCAAATAGAGTTTGGGAAACCAAGAAGGATGGATTCATTTATCCATTTATTCCCAAAGTATATATTGAGCTTGGCCATGTGCTGGGCAGAGCAGGCGTGATCACAGGAACTGGCAGTCCATCCTTCCATCCACCCTCTCTTTGCCTCTTTTCCATAAGCAGGAGATCATAGCCGCCACCTCCTCCTACCAGTTTCTTGCCTTTGATACTGTCCTGGGCCCCTTCCTGCAGCCTCCAGGGACAACAGAGGTGCCCACAGCCCCTGGCTCTCAGGTTTCTGCGGGGGATTCTGAAAAGTTCTTCCCGGGGAGGGAGGCAGCCAACAGGAACTGCAAGGGACAATGGGTGCCTTTGTTGCTTCTGCCAGGGCCGCTCCAAGAATAGCTGTTTGCTCAGCTCCAAGCAGGGCTGGTGCTGGGGTAGTAAGTGGGTGCGGGGCTCCAGTGTGGGCCAGGCATTAACCCCCTGGGCCTCTGGGGCCTCCTCCAGTTTCTCACTGGCCTGGAGGAAGGAAAGTGGCAGGAAGCATCACTTACATCACTATCCACAAAGTCCAGGTCCCAAACAATCATCCTGCCCTGTGAGTTTATAAAGCATTTTTTTCTAAACAGAATTGTATGCAGAAACCCAAAATATAAAACTACATAAAATAAGCATGGCTCTAGCGGGGGCGTCCAGCAGAGAGAGCCCCAGATTTTCAGCACCTTCTCCCCATCCCTTTGCCCAGGACCTGCCCCCTCTGTGCTCTACAGACTCCAGCTACCTCTGACCTGGTCCAATCCTCTCATTTGGTACTTGATGATACGGAGAGAGGAGAAGCCTCTTGCCCAAGGCCACCAAGCAGGTTGATGGTCAAAGCCAAGACCTGGCCTAGAGAATTGTTCCCCCGACCTGAGTCCACAATTGCCTGGGCTCTTCTGATTTTTACCAAAACCATATTCCACTTGTGATATTATTAACATTTTTCTTTAAATCAACTCACATTTTTCTCCTAATTCTGTTTTAAATGGATATCTTACATCCTTACCATAAATGGCAAGTCTTTATTAGTTGCTATAAAAAAATAACACATTTAATAAACACATAAATCTGTTAAACTGTTTGTCCATGTGACACCTAAAAACATCTTAATGTGTGCCCACTCTCACCTTTGGGAAATGCTGCCTGGTGCTCAGCTCCACACTCAAGTCTCCCTCAGCAAGTCAGTGACAAATTGGGTTCGAACCTAGATCTTCTGCACATGTATCGTCTAATCTAGGGTTTTTGCTTCTCTTATTAATGGGTGTGGACAGAGGGCAGCAGGCCATAGCCAACAGGTGTCCAGCCTCAGATGAGCCCAGGTTCCCTGAGATAGACTGAGGGGCTTAGAAGGGGGAAGGGAAGATGGACAATCATTTGAAAGGCCCTAAGCTTGTTTATGGAGCTCCTTTCCTAGCACTGGGCATGAGCTACTGGACACTTCCTCTCCTGCCAATGCCTGGGACCAGTGGCCTTTGTCAGTGGCCCCTGCAGTTTGAGATCCCAACTGGTGGCCTCAACAGACTCATCCTCACGGCCTGGGCCACCCCAGGGTTTGAAGTACCAGACTGTGCTGTGGAACATCTAGACCTCTGGGCCAGCAGCATCAGCAGTTCTCAGAAACATCACAGAAATGCAAATCCTCAGACCCTACCCCAAGACCTACTGAATCTGAAACTCTGGGGAGGGACCCAGCCATCAGTGTCGTGACAAGCCCTCCAGGTGACGCTGTTCCTGCTGCTGACCTTTGACAGCCACTGGTCCAAACCTCTCATTCAACCCTGGCCACCGTTCACATCTTCAGCTGCCCCAGCCACACCTCAGTCCTGCCAGCCAGACTCTCTGGGGATGGGCTTCACAAAGCTGTAGCCTTAAAATAAACCCTGAAGATTTAAGCAGCATCCCTGAGGATTCCGATGCCTAACCATAGTGGAGAATTATTCTGGAACCCAGGAGCACCAGGCTCTCAAAATAGAGGATATGCCTTTGAGGCAGACACTTGTACCTATGTCTTAGTCCCAAATCCCATGAGAATCCCACCTAAATCCCTCTGAGCCCTCTTTGGGAACCTTCAGACTATGGGCTGGATTTAGCAAAACCATCAGCCTTGGGCACCTTCCTCTCCTGGTATCCCTGTGCTTCCTATTGCCTCCCGTTAAGCCAGTGTCTTAGGCGGCTTGAGCAGCTATAACAAAATAACATAGGTTGGGCGACTTAAAAGCAGAAATTTATTTCTCACAGCACTGGAGGCTGCAAGTCTGCAATCAGGGTGACAGTATGATCAGGTTCTGGTGAGGGCTCTCTCTTTGGCTTGCAGCCAGCCTCCTTCTCGCTGTGTGCTCACGTGGGCTTCCTCAGTGTGCATGGAGATATTCTCTCTCTCTCTCTCTCTCCTTATAAGACAACGAGTCTATCGGATTAGGACCTCACTCTCGTGACTCATTTAACCTTAATCATCTTCTAAAAACCCTGTCTTCAAATACAGTCACATTGGGGGTTAGGGCTTTAATGCATGAGTTTAGGGAAAGACAAACAGTCCATTGCAATCAGATCAAACCAGTTAGTTTCCTGCACTGATAGATTTTCAAGAATTCCAGAAGTATTTACTTTCTGGAACCCCAAGGAATGACTCTCAAAGTATGGAACTCCAAGCCCTGACAGCTATGATAGGGAAGAGGGATCTTCGTGCCAGGGCCAGTCCACCCGTGCCCCTCTAGAACCCGAGTCCCAGGTTCCAGCCCTGTGCAAACCCAGCACTTTGACGACCGCCTCCTGGTCTCCAGCCGAGTTTTCCTGGCCTCCAGGCAGGACACTGGACAGGGGTTGGGGGACAGAGTTCTAGTCCTAGTGCTGCCTTTGGAGCAAACTCATTCCTCTGTCTGGGCCCCAGTCATCCCCCCCTTACGGTACCACGTGGCTCCCAAAGCTGACTGCCCATCAGAAGCACAAGGAAGCCCGTTAAGAATTCAGATCTCCCAGCCCCACTCAAACATTCTGACTCAGTAGGTACCAGACTGGCTCAGGAATCTGTATTTTTAATGAGTACCCTCCTCATTACCAGATGATTGCGGTACAGCTGGGTCCTTTCGGGTCCCCCAGACCAGATGATCTAGGAGAGTCCTTTCAGCCTCAACCCTCCAGCAGTCTCCTCCTGAAGCCCCTTGTCCCACTGGTCCCAAGAATCCCCACGATCCTCTCTTTTCTCCCTACAGTGCAGCCCCAGCTGGGGCCCAAACCTTCAGCCTGAAGCACTCGGAGCACGTGCAGGTGGAGGTGGTGTGTGATGGGCAGGCCGAGGAGGTGGTCACCAGTGGCAAAAGACGCTGGCCTCTGTCTCCCAGCACCACACTGCGGCTCACCATGAACCAGGCGAGCACCGAGGCCAGCAGCGACAAGGTACCATGGCTGAGGAAGTCCACCTCCACAGGCCACCAGAACAAGGGGCCATGGAATCAAGACAGGCTAGCACTGTCCAATAGAAACAGAATGTGAGCCACATGTGTCATTTTCAATTTTCCAGAAGCCACATTAAAAGAGGAAAAGAAACAGGTGGACTTAATTTTAATAATATATTTTACTTAACTCTATACATCAAAATATTATCATTTCGATATGATATCAGCACGAAAAAAATTAATGAGATATCTTACTCACTATTTTCATACCAAGGCTAAATCTGCTATGCATTTCATACTTACAGCATATCTCGATTTGGACTTGCCACATTTCAAGTGCTTAATAACCACCTCCAGCTCATAGCTATTGTATAAGACGGCTCAGTGTTAGACCACAGGATGATAGTTTCGTGGAAGGTTAAAATTGTGAGCTGCCGAATGATGAAATATTAGAATCATTGGAAGTTAAAGCCACAAACATCCTGGTTTTCATTGTGTATAAATGGGGTACTGGGCGCCCATGCAGCAGATTGATTTGCCCAAGTGGTACAGCCAACACTAGACTCTCTCTTCACTGGGTTCTCTAATTATGAACTTCGCATGCTCCGTGGCAGTGACGGTGCTGGGCATCATTAGCCAAAGGAAACAACCTCAGCCCCACTTGCTAGTTACTTACTGGGAGCTAGATATACACTTTGGCAGATATGGGGACCCCCCCACCACAGGCAGTAGAATACACAAGGGGGCACTGGTAGGCAGATGGTACCCTGAATACATTCTGAAAGGAGGGGAGTCCCCTATCTAGTTCAATAATCTGAGGAAAGCAGCCTACCAACCCAGGAGTGCTTCCTGGAGGAGAGGGTTCAGTTGTTTAGAGAAAGTTGGCTTGACAGGCTGCGAGGTATGAGGCAGGGAAGGTCATCACTGCAGATTTTCCTCCCTGTGAACTGTGATCTCTGCTCTTCTCTCCCTACCCCTGCACTCCCTCCCTACCAAGGTCACCGTGAACTACTACGAGCAGGAGGCACTTGGGCTGTTTTCAATGCTGAAGACCTGGTACTCAGAGCTTCCTCTAAATAATGCAGGACAGAGTGATGCCATAGGTGTCCAGGCCCTTCTCTCATAGGGTGGGGGATAAACTGTGGGAGGAGGGGTGCCCTGGTCTGCCAGTGACTCACCCCAATGTCACGGTCCCCATCACAGGCTCTGTGGGTCATAGAGAAGAAAGCAAAGCCTGCTCCTCCCTCTCCACTTCTCCCCTGCAACCTGGAGAAGAGCTTGCCTCTCACAGTAAAGGAAACGGCCTGCCCACAAAGCCTGCGCTGTACTCAACAACCCTAGTTACCCCCTTGCCCTCTCTAGACCTAGAGATGCAGCCTGGGTCCTTAACTCACCTAGTTCAGCTCTTCATTTAATTTAAGAAGGCAGTAGGCCCAGGGAGGTTAGGGAACTCATTCAAAGTCATACAGCAACTCGGTGGCAGGTTGAGTCCAGAACTCAAAGATTATTTTCCCTCCAGGTTCTTTCCATTGCATAGCATTACCCTGCCCTGGGTGCCAAACTAGGGGGAGGAGCGGGGTGGAGCCCAGCCTGGCTCAGCAAGGCACAGGGATGTGATCTTCTGAACCTTCACTCACTCAGCTCTTTTGCAGTTGAGAGCTGGTGTGTGTGTGTGTGTGTGTGTGTGTGTGTAATTTTAGTCATATAATGTGATCGTATTTCAGAGGCTCATTTGTCCACCCAGCCTTGTTTAACATTGACAGAGTTGCTACATTGTAGGGTGAAGGAATTATCAGTTATTGAGAGTCGACTATGTATCAAGTGCTTTAAAAATAATAATGATGTCTTCCATTTATTGAACACGTGTTCTGTGTCCAGGACTATGCTGGTACTTGGAGTGGGGATGGAGAAACACCTGACGTTTATTGAGCACCTACGGTATGCCAGGCTCCAATACTAGATGTCTTACCCTCATGATCTCAATCTATTCTTACCGCTATTCCAGGGATAGACAGTACTATTGTCCACATTTTACAGATGAGAAAATCAAGGCTCATAAACCAGTAAAACAAACAAAAACTTGCCTGAGGCCACACACCTTGGTGGTTTGTAGGACACCAAGTCATTTCAGTTATCTCATATTCTCTAGGGGTCTGGAAACTCTCCAAAAAACAGCTAATTCCCAAGCCTGCCTCTCCTTCCCCAGCCCTGTGCTCTTAGCCTCTGAAACAGGCTCAACGGCAATGTTCTCTGCTTCTCAGCTATCCCCACATGGGCTTGGTTACTGGACACTCTGTTCATCTTTCTACACTAAGGGGGTGCCCGGCCCTGGGGCAGGGTCCTTGGGAAAACCTCGGGGGACCTTGAGTGATGGAAACCAAAGCCTACCTAGTTGCAGCTGAGGGCTGGCACGTGTGCAGATCTCACAGGCACGCAGGGCCCCCTGTTTGTCTCAGGTGACCGTCCCTGAGGAAACTTAATCCCTAGAGACAGGACACCTGAGGACATAAACAGGAAGGGCAGCAGCCAGAGGCCTGTGACATGAGGGCGATCCCAGAGGGCTGACAGCGCCACTAACGAGCCTTCCAGTGAAGCAAGGCAATCTTAAGATAGACGAGAAACAACGCACTATAAAGAAGCAGGACTAGACTTTCCCCTAGATGATGGCAAAGCTCAGACGTGTTGGGTACCCCAGAAGGCACCAAACATGCCTGTGGTGAATGGCCAGGCTCATCCTTCTGAGTTTCTAAGGTCACGCTTTCACAGACAGTTATTTATTTAACTGCCACAAGTTCCAGATATTTAGGTTCCACAGGCCAGTAAAATATCCACCACCATCACCACCACTACCCCAAAAAAAAGACTGACATCTTTGGTGCTTGGCAAAAAAAAAAAAAAGACATTAATGAAATAATTTGCCATCAATTATCATCATCATTTTAACATCCGAACATCTAAAAAATAGGCAGGGCATAATCTCAGAATAAAAGACAGTCATTTACATTGCAGTAATAAAACTTAATGAAACACTCACCCTGCTGAACTGTTTCCTGTTCCAACAGGAACCCTGGCGGAAATTTGGTTTCCCTTGGTACTTACTGGTATAGCTGACCTTTCTACGCTTTGTCTTCCTCTGAGCATCTACCCCAAGAGTACCCGAGCACCACGTCCTAAGTAATCATCCAGGGACAGCACCTCAGAGGCAGGAACGCCCTGAAAGTCCCAAGATGGTGGGGCTGCCCCCGGCAAGGACGTATCTGAGCCCATTTCACCTTAGTTCTGTCCTGAGCCCACAGAAAGAACCCCGGCATCATTAGACAGAAATAAGGCTAAGTTCTGGCTCTGTCCCCTCCAGCCCCATCATGACCCTCACCCCTCTGAGCCTTGGTTTCCCCATCTGAAAAATGGGGTCACAATGCACCCTTGCACAGCGCTTACAAGGATTCGATGGGATGGTGTGTGCGAAGGCCTGGCATGGAGTAGGTGCTCAGCCGATGCGCTCCGCTGGGTGAAACTGAAGAATCTTACTGTCTCTCAGCCTTCCTCTTGGGATTCGAGAACAGACCCGTGGTGCCTTTGGCCAAATCAGATTCTGGGTCTTGGTCCCAGTCCTGCCAAACCCTTGCTGTGTGACCTTGACAAGTAGTCCAGCCCCTCTAGACCTCCATTTCTCCCAGCTATGAAACAAGGGGGTTTCAGCTCATTGGTCCCTGAGGTCCTTAAAGACTCCAATTAGAGCCGATATGCAAACCCTCCCCTCTAAGGGGGAAAATGGGGTGCGGGAGGGGGGAGGCCTGGAGTCCCACCCTCTTTGCTGTAGTCCCATGTACATGAGCCTTGAGAGTTTTTAGCAACAACCTGGGGGCCTCATTCCTTGTTCCCCCTCCCCAGAGCCTAGATTTAGGTTGTAGGGGAGAGAGTCTTCCCTACCACACCCCAGGCTGCCCAGTAAGGCAAAAAGGCCAGGCACCCTGTCACTGTTCATGGCAGCCCACCAAAATGCTTATGGCTCTGTGTCCAGGCTCTGAGGCCTCAGTGGCTGCATTCTCAGGGCAGACTGCCTTAGACCCAATATGACATTTCCTATTAATCTGCCCCACACCCCAGGCGCCACTTGACACCTTAGGGCTATTCCTGGAAGCTGAGGTAGGACTCAGAGCCTCTGAGAATTGTCGTCTGGAACCCAGAGGCTCTGAAACAGATGTCCACTCCCTCGTCCCCAAGGCAGAGCCATCCCAGGAGGGTGGAGCTCTGGGCAGGTCACAGCAGTCCGGCTCACCATCCGATCATCCCATCGGAATCTAGTTAAAGTGGACACTGGGAGAAGCTTTGAAAGGAAGAAGTTCTCTAGTGATGGCTTATGGCTTGAGGAGGGGAGGAGCCCGAAGATCATTCAGTTGACTGTGGAGATGGGTCACGGGTCATAGGAGAGATGATGTAAAGCTCTGGGGGAGATTGGAAGGTGGGTGATATGAGAGCCCAATCACAATGCCCGGATTGCGTGACAGGAAGTCAACGAAACCCCTCCAAGTTTCATAAATCAAGAAAGAGCGATAAGCATGTTATTTAGTACTATGGAGATTGCTTCAGGTGGAGATTGCTTCAGGTGGGTGAAGGGACAGGCCCGAGGGTCAACTGCTGTTTCTTTAGAAGCTGTTTCTTTGGTACTGTTTGGTTTCTTTTGTACTGTGCGCAAGTATTACATTTATAAGTCTCTAAATTTAAGACATTCATAATGAAGTAAAGCACAGTAAAGTGCTTTATGATTTATCTCCTGCGATTCACTGCTCTCGTCAACACACCACAGGAGCCGAGAACTGGTGCCACCTTGCAGCCAGGAGGTGAAGGCAACAGGGCTGCCAGCTCCTCTGGGAATGATCTTCAGGGAGCAAGTCTTGGGTGTTTGAAGGCAGGCTTGGCTTTTGGAAACAGCCCGGCGCAGAGGTCAGCCCGAGTCAGTAGAGAACAGCCAAGAGCAGGGGTCTGGAGTCAGAGGCCGAGCAGGACACCTGGCTCTGTACACTCTGGGGACTTCCTAGGGACTGCCCTGCTTGGTGCATGGGTTTGCTCATCTGTGTGGTAGGGTGGCCAGGTAGGGGATAATAATCCCTTCCTCCTGGTGTGATTGATGGGAAAACATTCAGGGAAGGTGCCTGCTGCCGGCAGAATGACGGGACACACAGGAGAGGTTGTTATCTTGAAAGGCGGAGCGTGATTCCTTAAGGAAGCTGAGTCCGCAGCTGGTTCCCAGGGAGGAGCTTCAGGAAGCTGACCTCCCTGAATCAGTGGCGAGCGTCCAGCTGGAAAGTTTGTGGGAGCCAGACTCAATACCGTTGCTCCATCTGAGCCTTTGGCCCCCTTCATAGAAGCTGATATGTGGCCTTCCCTGCTTTCTCCCTAAAATCCTTACCCAGCACCACCTCTCAGATTATCAGCCCGATTTGCTGACAGGGGACATCTCTGAGTCTGGGTTTGCTCGCTGTAAAATGGGAAAAGCAATATTTATCTCATAGGACTGAGGATTCCTCAAGAGCAGGTACTGTGCCCTGATGGCCCACAAAGGTCCCCACGCCCAATATGGTACCTGGGACACAGCAGATGCTAAACAGTGACTTGCTGAGTGAATGGGATCACAGGAGGCGTGTATGTAATTATGCCTTGTAGCATCTAACCAACATTGGGGCTGCAGAGGTGGGACAGTGAGTGCCACTTCTCCCAAGGCCCAGGTGGCCTTAAGGCCTCCACTCTCCTGCCTCCTTCTAGACCAGAAAAGTCACATTCAGTGTTGAGAGGAAATCAGACTATGGCAAACGGAGGGCTTGAACATAATCCCCAGACTCAGAGGAAGCCACACAGGAACGGGTGACATCAGTGCCCTTCCTGAGCCAGGACCCTCCTCCCCACCCATTCCAGGGAGAGGGTGTGCCTGCCAAAGGGACTGACCAGGAATTCATTCATTTCCACCCAACTCCCATCTCAGTCCAAGTCACGCCCAGCGTGAGGCCGAGCCTGCTGGGCAATTCCTAGTCCTGGACCCAGCTCATCTCATTCTGTGTGATGCTCCCATCACCTTCCCAACAGTTCCCCCGCCCTGCCCCGTTAGTCTCTGATTCAGGGGGTCGTTTTGCTTCCTGGGGACATTCGGCGCTATCTGGAGACATTTTGGTTACCACAACTGGGGGTGTGTTACTGGCATCCAGAGACTCGAGACCAAGGATACTGCTAAACATCCTACAGCACACAGGCTGGCCCCCTCAACACAGAAGTAGCCAGCTCGAAATGTTCGTAGTGCCCACGACTGCAATTAGTGCAACTCCTCTAACTGGAAAGGGCCCCATTCTGCACGCAGGTAGAGAGACTGGGACTCAGAGAGGCTGTCTAAACTGCCCAGAGTCACACAGCTTATAAGAACCGAGTCAGGGTTCCAACCCAGCACTGTCCGATGCTGAATCTTGGCCTCCTTTCACTGCCCCACTCAGATTCCATGAAGCCTGTCCCCACAGCAGGTCTAGCTAAAACACCAGAAGTCCCTTTCCCAGGGGAAAGGATAAACAGGGACCCGGCCCTGGATCCTCTATCTGGCAGCCTGTACTCTTGGGCACCCTAAAATCAAGAACGGTTGGAGACCCAGTTTCCCACCTGGTGTAAAGTCCTCGGTCTTTAGAGGTGAGATCTAGACCACCAAGAATTCTGGAAAATACACACACTCAAACACATGTGAACACGTGCCCAGGGCAGGCTGGGAAAGGTAGTTCAGGAACCCCATGACAGTTTTCAAAACATGACCTTCGAATCAGACCAACTGCAGTGTGTGCCCCAGGTCCGCTAATGCCTCCTGTGTGACCCTGGGCAGTGAATTGGCCTCTCTGAGCTGAGGCTCCCAGATCCGTACAGTGAGGCTCATCCCCCACCACCCAAAATTGACCGAGGAACCAGGCAGTGGTGGGGGATCCGGATCTACCTGACAGCGCTTCTCGAAGCCGTAAGCTGTAATCCGCAGCATCTGCCGGTGTTCTCCATCGGGCAGAGGGGTATGAGGCAGGGGGTGTATAAGATGACCTCAACAAGGCCCTCTCATTCCAGGGACCAAGCAAACAGGTGAGCTGCACCCTAATCGCACAGCAGTTCCTGTCCCTACCCCACCCTGTCTGGCAGGCTCAGCAACTCACTCGTGTGTCTGTCCCCAGAGATATCCCTGGATGTGGATGCAGACCGGGACGGCATGGTGGAAAAGAACAACCCAAGAAAGGTACCTGTCTGCCAGGGCAGATGGCCCTGGACGTGGAGGCTTCCGGGGCAGAGCTCCAGGCTGGATCCCGCATGCAGCCGTGGTCCTCCTAGCAAATACGGGCAACTCTCAGTCCCAGATAAAGAGACGGTGGCCCGAGACAGACCCACAGACCAACCAAGCTCCTTATGGAGACAACCGCAAAGCAGGTTCCCAAGTCTCAGTTTCCCCACCCACAGGATGGGGACCCCCAATTCACAGAGGTGTTGGAAAGTGCCACCAAAGTATTCGCTCTTATTATTTTGCCTTTTTAAAAAAAAAAAATCTGAGTAAGAGAGACTCTCAGGAGCAGAGGTTGCATTAATCACCCTCGGTTCCAGTCACGTGATCTTTCGTGGCGCATGCGCGACCCCGTCTTATTTATTCATTCATTCATTTATTCATCGTTCATCAGTTTCTTCATTCGGTCTCTTTTTCCTTCAATCCTGCTCTCATTCTGCTCTTCCACGAAGGTCCGTTTTAATGGATCTAATGTGTCTCTTTCTGTTCTTACGATTCTTGAGAACGTGTGGTCCGGTCGATGAGCATGTTATTTTTAACATGCAGATAGCACTGTGTTCTCAATCTCATTTCGTTCCATATTTTTCCCTCAACCCAGTTCATGAGCTCCATTGGCCTCATTCTGTGTACATCCAGGCTGTTGCTTCTAACTATTTTTTATAACAATTTAAAGCCTGGTTTAAATTTATATGTAGATAGATACTTAAAAAGTCAAATAAATATAGCCCAGTGAGAAGCCTGGAGCCTAGGAGCTGACCCCAGACTCTCTGCATGCCACCAAGGGGGCCTTAGGCCTGTCGGGGAGCCCCTCGTCCCAGACTCTTCAGTGGGGCTCTGCCCTGGTCCAGCCTTCCTGAGGTAGCCGAGCCAGCCCCACACCTATGTTCTCTGTGTTGGTGGCTGAGCCACTTGACAATGGACTCCATGGAGGCCTCTGAGGCGTCCAACCTCCCCTGAGGAGCTCTGCAGCCTTGGTGAAGTCACACAGTCCCTGTGGGCCTGAACTTACCCAGACGTTCTCCGTGTGAGCCAGTGACGTTTAGTATTTTCTTCAACATCCCAGAAATATTGGTTGAGCATCTTTCATATTCCAGGACTTGGGCAGGCTCCGGGGACACAGAAAGAATGAAAGAAACACAGCTCTGGCCCTCAGGGACCCCATAGTCCAGTGGGAGGACGGGGAAGACCCATGTTAACTAAAGAATGACGTAGGTGGCTGTTTCATCACAGCTGTCCTGAGTCTGCCCCCAAAAAGGACGTGTACAGTGCCATAATGCGATAAGTGTAACCCCAGGGAAGCTGCTCTGGTCTAGAGAATCGGAAAGGCTTCCTGGAGGAAGGGATGGTTTTGCTGTGACCAGAAGGAGGAGTGGCGTTGGCCATGTCAAGGGAGATAGGACAGCATCCAGGCAGAGGGACCAGTGCCAGCAACAGCCAGAGAGCTTGGAATCTTTGGGAAGCAGAAAGGCAGCCAGTGCTGGGGGTGCTGAGTGAGTGAGGGGGAGGCGAGGGGAACAGATGGAGACGTGTGTCTCACCGGGCTTCGCAGGCCACAGTGGAGACTGGGGCTTTATCCTAAGTCAACAGGGAGCCCTTGACGGGGCTGAAGGCAGGAGGCAACATGATCTGTCTGGAGTTTATTCTAAATCGCTATGGCTGCAGCATAGGAAATGAATTGCCTCGCAGGTCCCATCCAGAGCACCCTGAGGATGTCTGGAAACAGCTGGGTGTCTTTGCATCCAGGTGTCTTCCCCGGAGGCCCTCTGGGGACTTTACAGCCTGTTGTGACTGTCTCTCTGCCCATTTCTCTGGCCACCCTATGTCTCCCTGCCCCCACCCTCACCCAGGCGCAGGCACGCCAGACCTGGGGCTCGTGAATGCCCCGTCAGCCTTCCAGTCTCTGTGTATCTGCCACCATCTGTCCCCCTCCTGAACTTTCTTTGCTGCTTACACCAACCCTCTCTGGACATGAGACGTGGGATTCACATTTGCTGGGTCACAGCTGCCCCAATGGGCAGTGGCTGCTCTTTATTCTCATCCTGGGGCTGTCTCTCTGATGTCCCGTGAGGTCTGCACGGGGGCTGGGAATATCTGCCAGAAGGTAGAGAAGTGGGCATTGACCTTCTCTCCCTGCCAATGCAGGCGTCCTGGACCTGGGGCCCTGAGGGCCAGGGGGCCATCCTGCTGGTGAACTGTGACCGAGACACACCCTGGTTGTCCAAAGAGGACTGCAGAGACGAGAAGGTCTTCAGCAAGGAAGGTGCCAGCAGGACCGCGCTTGGGCTGGGGGCAGGGCGGAGCAGCGGAGCCCTCATGCTGAGTCCTGGGCTGGGGGTGATGCTGGAGTGGCCCTGAGTTTCCTGGGGATGCTGGACTCAAATATCCATTCTTTCTAAAAACAGAAGACAAAACTATTAATATGGTTCAATTGGAACCATGTCGTTTAAGAAGTTATGCATACACAGAAAAACAAGTGGAAGGAGAGTCCCAAAAGATAGTAGGTCACCTGCGGTGTTGGAGACGACAGCCGGTTTTTATGCTTTTCTGTCATTTCCATAATACACACGTGTGGGGTTTTCACTGTCCCAATTATACAAGTAACAGTCGTTTGTAAGCCAACATTCCAGCCACAAGTGTCTTAATTCTAACTCCTCGTACATCCGGCTCTCAGACCTCAAGGACATGTCCCAGATGATCCTGCGGACCAAAGGCCCAGACCGCCTCCCCGCCGGACACGAGATGGTCCTCTACATCTCCATGTCGGACTCGGACAAAGTGGGCGTGTTCTACGTGGAGAGTGAGTGACCCCGGCTCAGCCCTCCGCCCTTCCAACTCATTCAGTGCTCACCGAGCTACCCTCGCTGCAGCCCAGCTCTGCCCTCTGAGGCTCCCCGGACCCCTCCCCTTTGTGGCCATGGCCCCCACAGCTGCAGGCACTGGAGAGGGCCAGGACTGGCCTCAGGAAGAGTAACCAGGACCGCTGTCGTCCTGTGAAGTCAGGAGGCCCCACAGGACAGATCTCTCCTCTCTCAAAGGGGTCAGTAATGACGCGGGTTTATGTAGAACCCAGAGGCCCTTCTTCCCCCGAACCAGGACAGGAAGGGCTTTTGAGGTCCACCTTTTCCAGAGTCATGACCCCTTCAAGATATCCGAAGTAGGTCCCACCTCCCACCCCCACCCCCCAGGCGTTTTCTGCCCATCTCAGACTTTTTGGAGCTGAGAACTGCATCTACTTTTAAAGAGCCCCTGATGATGCTATGGGCACCTGGAGGAGGTGACCCCTTGCTCCTCTCCATGATGACAGGGCATCCTGGGCCCCCACTGTGTAGGGAACGTGCTTCAGCCACAGAGCTGGTCCTGGCAGCTACATGGTCTCGTCCTTTCTATGTGTTGAGCCCCCTCAGCCTCCGGTGCTGCTCTCAGAGCTGGGGTCCCTGCAGTGAACTCTGCAGTCACACCCTGCCCTGAGGAGGTGACGATATAGTGCAGGAGACATAGTAAGTAGCATGACTGGAGGAAATGACACAGACCACATAACAGAGTGGCAGGAGCAGAGATGAGGTGCCACTAGCCCGGGTGGTGCAGAAAGGCCTCTCTGAGGTGACGTTCGAGCTAAGACTCAAACCAACAATGAGAAGGAGCCGTCCATTCATGAGCTGAGGGGAGGGTGAGCGAAGCAGAGAGAACGGCATGAACAAATCACGGAGGAGGGAACCAACCTGGAGGAGCAGAAAGAAAACCAGAGCGAAGGGATGTGTTGGAGTCAAGGTCAGCGAACCAGGCAGGGGCCAGGGCATACAGAGAAGGCTCAGCTTTTATTCTCAGAGCAGTGGAAAGCCATTAGAGGGTTTTAAGCAAGGGACTGTCAAGATCTGATTTATGTGTTAAAATGCTCTCTAAGCAAAATAGTTAGCTTTGCAATTTGCTGTGTGTGCAGGGGGGTGCTTCTCCTGTGTGCCCAGCTGTCTGGGGGCCCAGGATCCCTGGCCTTGCTCTGGGGCCCAGCTCTGGACACGCCCACCTCTAACAGTCACCATGAGGAGTTGGCCGCCAGGTCCTGGACCCTCGCTTCAGGGAGTTATTCAGCCAGGACAGCAGTGGACAGCTGCCACTTGAAGTCAATCCTCCTCTGATCCACCCTGGGCTCAGGCAGTGACCTCACACAGGTTGGAATGTCCCCAGAGTCTGGCCAGCTCTGCTGCCCCAGGGGGCCGGAGATGTTGATGTTTACCCCCATCCAGGCCAAGGTTGCCATGGGGGGGCGGGGGGTGCAATGTGGCTGCCAGCAGGGATGGGAGAGGTACAGACAGGACCTTCACCTGGGCTTCTTAATCATGGCACTGAATTGTGACATGTGACTTGTAGCTAATAGTGACGCCTGGATGTTATCCAGAGAGTTCTTTTTATTCATGGGAGTGGATTGAGGTCTGGCCCTGGAATCACATCCCTCCCTGTCACTTGCCATCTGAGATGGGTTCTGAGCAGACAAGAAAAAGAGAAACCGCCACTGCAGGTGCTTTGAGACACTGGTCACCAGTCTGTCTTGTCTGGGCTGCCACCCTGCATGGGAGGGAGGGGGCGTTACTGATGCTGCAATGATCCCAGAATAGTCAGTTTCCCACAAAATGTAGCATTCTGGATGGATACTCTTTGTCACACTAAAGAGCAGGAAGAAAAGTAATCAATCTGTGGCATAGTTTCTTTTTCTTCCTTTTCTTCTGTGCAAACATTTGGGACTTTGTCAAAATCTCAGTATACCTGTGGATGTGAATGTGTTAGGTTACACAAATATCATGGGTTACATATGTGTGTCCACCAAGGGTAGGGGGCTGGGCTAGAGGCCAAGGGACCCCGAGAGGAAGCTCTGGAGCCCAGGAAGTGCGAATCCTGGATCTAGGCAAGTCTCCTCACAAGCCCATGCCTTGGGCTCCTCATCTGTGATGTGACGTGGGGATAATGAGAGACCTGACATTCCCGCTGGTGATAGGGATTAAAGAGGAACGTGTGTCAGGCCCTCGGCACAGTCACCAGCCCATGGAATGCTCTCTATAGATGACACATGTTGCTTTTATTGGGATTTTTATTGTGATCATTCATTATAATCATTGAAGTGGACAGAAGTCTTCAGCACTGTTAGGAAGACCCAGGTGTCTGTGCTCCAGCCTCAGCTGCTGCCCCAGGATCCCAAAGTTGGGTCCTGACCTCTTCCTGCAAGGATATAAGGACTAGCTTGTCCCAAGTGGCCCAGGACTTTCTTGATTTTAGCACTGAAAATCCCTCATCCCAGGAACCCCCTCAGTCTTGGGCAAACCAGGGCTGTTGGTCACACAACTGTATCGCGGCATCTTCTTGGAAGGTGGAATGGCTCCAATGCCATCAGAAGGGTTATGCCAAATCGTACCACGTTCCAGATGGAGCTGGTGCCTGGGGCTGCGGAGAGGTCAGGGTGGCCGGCCAGCCTGGCCCCAGGCACGTGGGCCGCTCAATAGAGGGGCATTGTTGGTTCCCGCAGGGAAAGCCAGCCATGCCCGGGTGGGCCTACACCCATCTGGGCATGGAGGATGGGGGAGGCAGGCTCCCCAGGACAGTGGCTAGATTGTTCCCACCAAGGAACAGATCTGCCTGGAGCTGGCCCAAGCCATCAGAAAGAAAGACACGTAAACTACAAGCCACAGGAGAGGGAAAACTGTATGCAGATGGGCAAGATCATGTCCTTCCACCTGATCCAGCTGCCCTGGCCAGACCCCTGCCCTCCCCCAGGCCCTGGCGGAGCCCCCAGCCACCCAGAGCCTCTGGAGAAGCTTTGGAGCTTTCTGCAAACACAAGTTGGCTTCTAGGCCTGAGATCTCTGCTCCAAGTGTCAGTTCAAGTACAGCCTGAGAGTATAGGCATGGGAGGGCCTGAGTACCTGGGGGAGAATTTCTTAAGCATACAGAACCATGTAGAACTACTCCGTGATTGGAACACAGGGCTCATGCTATCATTTCTGAGTGAGAAGGACTTCACCATCTGTGGCAGGCTGTGCTGAGTGCCTTGGAATATCCAATGCCTGAGTTTGTATGCCTCATTTCTTGGGCCCACCCAAGGGAAGGTGACGTGAGGTATTATTTCTTTGCCTTCTGTTCATAAGCCAGTCAATGAAAAGGCCATGAGTTTTGCAGTAAGGAGTATGCCCTCATAGTAGTAACACCAACAGGTCCCAGCTGTGTTACTGATGGCTTCCCATGGTTGCCAAGTTTACCAAAGTTACCGATGCTATGTCATTTTATCTTGCGATGACCCTGTGGCATAGGTATTGTTATCCCCCATTTAACAGATGAGTAAGCTGAGGCTCGGGGAGGTTAAGTGGATTCCCTGAGGTTTCACAGCTTGTAAACACAGTGGTATTTAAGCCCAAGTCTCTCTGACTCTGGGAGCCATAACCATTGAGATGACCAGCCCTCAGTAAGTTAGGTGACTAAGGTCCATTGAACACATGGTCTTACATGAGGACCCATCTGAGCCTGGTCTTGGGTGGTTCCTCCATTCATTTTGCAAGTTTTGATCATGCACCTTCTTCATGCCAGGACCATTCTGGTTACATGTTCTAACTCTTGGGGGACTGGTTATTAACCACTACCATTGTTGACAACAGTGCTAAGCTGAGCCTGATTCTGCCCTTCTAGCTCTGCAGGGCATAAAGAAACTCCTGGAACTACATAGGGTCCTACCTCCATGCCTTTGCCAATGCAAGTATCTCCTCTCCTCACTGCACCCCACCTCTGCCACCCCGAAAGCCATCTCTGAGGCTGCCCCTCTGCTCAGATGCTTCTCATCCTGCCTCCTTCCCCTGCCTCCCCACCCCAGTAACCCCACGGGATCGCTCACCCCGTAGCTCTGTTATGACGTTTCCTACCTCCACGCTATCTTATCATCAGCTGAGTGCTGCTCTTAGGCAGAGGTGCTGTGTCTTAACCGCCTCTGTCTCCCCCAAAGTCCTTGCCCATGCAGCTCACAGAGTAGGAATTCAATGTGTGTGCTCTGAATTTGCCTGAAAATTCTTCAGGGAGTGATGTGGACATTTACGAAACGCCACCATTGGCCGGATCGGCACTGGGCCCAGCTGGGCCTGTCTCTGCCCCCACACAGGTGACAGCCTCTCGGGGCCAACAACTAAACTCTGAGATCAGACCCATTTAGAAAGGCTGTGATGGGGAAGGACGGGGGCTGCAGAAGCTCCAAACAGAGCCCCTGGCTTGGTCTCTGGAGGATCTGGGCACATTTCCCAGAAGCAACGCAAATCGAGACCTGAAAGGAGAGAGACAACTATTTCAAGCAGAAGGAACAGCACTGGGAAGAGCTGGGAGGTTTCAGAGGGGCAGGTGCTCTGCAGAAACCCGCCTTTCCTCCCAGCCATGAAAATGGACAGCTGGAGACCCACACGTGGGTCCTTATGCCAGCACGGCTCCCATTATATGGAGGAGAATATTTGGTACAAATAGGCACCGTGGTGTTTAATTTATGTAAAGGGGAAGGGAGTTTGGAGTTCAGAATTAGACATGAATTTGAGTCCCAGCTCAGCCACTTACTGGCTGTGTGACCGCGAACAAGCCAGTTTCTCCTTTCTGAGACTCGGTTTCCTCATCTGTAAAGTAGGAATAATAATATCTTTCCTAGACACCATTAGCTGCTCAATCATTCTCTGTCATCATTTCATGTGTGCCGTTCCTGGGAGAGTTAGCTCATTTTATAGACAAGGAAACCAGAAGCCAGAGAGGTCATCTGGTTCGGTACCACACGGCCAGCACACAGCAGTGCTGGGACAGTGACCAGGCCATGGCCCTTCTGGTGGCATTTTCTGCTTGTGCTTTTCTCTCTTCATCTAGAAGACCAGTTATTCTGCTATTTTGTCCCCCAACAGTGACCCCACCCCCCTGACCTCTTCCTGGTGGGGGCAGGAGCCTGACATTGGTCCTTCTCCCATCAGACCCGTTCTTCGGCCAACGTTATATCCACATCCTGGGCCGACAGAAGCTGTACCACGTGGTCAAGTACACGGGCGGCTCCGCAGAGCTGCTGTTCTTCGTGGAAGGCCTCCGGTTCCCCGACGAGGGCTTCTCAGGCCTGGTCTCCATCCACGTCAGCCTGCTGGAGTATATGGCCAAGGTGAGGTCTCCCGCTCCATGAGGGGCTGCCCTTGGATGCCAAATGGGGTTCCTTCTAGAGGGTCCCTCCCAGAAGCCCCCATGACGCTCCACTCCTCTCAAAGCACCAAATGGGCTTAGAGACCTAGAAGCCCCCACCACCCACATTCAGGTGAAGCTGTGTCCACCTCAGATCGATGAGAACAGGCTCTGGAGTCAGACTGCCCGGGTTCAAGCTCATGAGACACTCTGAGAGTGAATAGACACCCTGTGCCTTAGTTTCCCCATCTGCAAAACAGAAACGACAAAGCTCCAGCTTCCTGGGGTGGTCGTGAGCATCTAAACTGGTAAGAACTTATTCACAAAGCACTCTGAAGTCCGTGAGAAAGGAGAGCAGCAGAAAAGGCACAGCTAACAGCGTGCGGTAGGAAGGAGGCTTCTGCTCCCGCTGCGCCTGGGGCAGCCTGGCCATCAGGTCAGGGGCAGCCTGGCCATCAGACTGGCCCCTCCATAGGCACCCACAGAGGCTTGAAAGGGAGACCCGGGCAAGAAAGGCCAGCCCTGCCTACAGTCCCACCCCCATCCTCCCCGCCAAGGGCAGGAGCCAGTTTCCTATCGCTAAGCAGTCCCCAACCTTTTTGGCACCAGGGACCAGTGCTATGAGAATCTAGTGCCTGGTGATCTGAGGTGGAGCCGAGGCGGTGATGCTGGCGCTGGGGAGCGACAGCAGATACAGAGGAAGCTTCACTCACTCGCCCACCGCTCACCTCCTGCTGTGCAGCCTGGTTTCTAACAGGCCACACGCTGGTACCTGTCCATGGCCCAGGGGTTGGGGACCCTTGCTATAGCTTTTCAAAGTCAGTCGTGCAAAGGAACCCTGGAATCATATCTCATTTTCCCTCAAGTTCCAGGCATACTGCCTGAACCCTTCTGGAAAGAACAATCTAGACATAGCAAAATTTCCCCAAACAACTTTAAGGAAAGAAAAGGGCAAGGTGCCCAGAGCAAAAACAGAAAAGGCCCAGGGCTGGCTCAGCCATCATGTGGGCTGATTTCAGGAAGAGAACTTCGATGGGGCAAAGTCAGAAAGGGTCACGAGTGTGGGCTCAGCAGCCAGCCCACCTGGGTTTCAATCCGGGCTCTCCCACTTACTAACCACGTGACCTCCCACGGTTACGTAAGAGTTCTGTGATTCAGAGGTCTGTGACTCAGTTTCCCCATCTTAAAACAAGGAATATAACGTATCTACTCGCTGGGGTAACGCAGAAATGAATTGGTGCATATAAAAACACCACAGGACCTGGCACACAGTAAGTGCTCAATAAATGTACTGTTGTTATCAGCTTCACCCATTTTGGAAGGCAGGAGTAAAAAGCACTCTGACGAGACTTTTTGATCCCCTTCCGTTCTCTCCCATGCCCAGGACATTCCCTTGACACCCATCTTTACGGACACTGTGATGTTCCGGATTGCCCCATGGATCATGACTCCCAACATCCTGCCTCCCGTGTCAGTGTACGTGTGCTGGTAAGCAGGGGCCACAGCACAGAGTGGGGCAGTGTGGCAGAGCGGCTGACGCTGGGGCTTTAGGGGCAGACAGACCTGAGTTCAGATCCCGGCTCTGTCACTTACTAGATGTGTGACTTTGAGCAACTCATTTGGCCTCTCTGGGCCTCCATTTCTCTGAAATGCTGACGTCACAGAGTCACTGTGAAGATGAACTGAGACAAAGCAGGCAAAGTATTTGTCCAAGGTCCTGGCATAGAGTTTGTGTGCTGTAAAAATAATAGTTACCATTTCTTTTCTTATTCCTGGCCCATACCATGGAGTTGGGAACTTCCTATGCAATGGATATTAATCTCGTTCATTCAGCAAGTTTTTATCGAACGCCTGTTATGTGCTAGCCAGCCACAGCAAGATGAGAAGCAGGGAAAAGAAGTGCCTGCGGGTGGATGCTGGTCACACCGAAAGGACCCCTGAAGTCCTGGCCCATCCCCTGTCTCCATGCCAGGCTTAACTCCTCTCTAGAAATATGGGGAGTCAGAGATGTAAGCCTTCGGGGCAGTGGGGGTGAGAGTTCCCCTCTTTGTTTTATTTATTCACCACATGAGTGAGTGAGTTTGCTTGGCCCTTGACTCCAGCAGACTTTTCAAAGATGCCTGTGAACGCAGATGTAGGCTCATCTGCCCAGCGCAGCCCAGAGGTGCCAGCTACTATTGTCACCTCAGTGGGTTGGCCCTCGTCCCTCCTCACCCTTCCTCCTGGCCTCCCTCTCTTCCCTCAACTTCCCAGCATGAAGGACAATTACCTGTTCCTGAAAGAGGTGAAGAACCTGGTCGAGAAAACCAACTGCGAACTGAAAGTCTGCTTCCAGTACATAAACCGAGGCGACCGCTGGATCCAGGTGAGAAATCCCAGCCTGGGAAGGACATGGTCCAGGCAAGAAGAGTCACTTAAAGTCCATACCCTGGCACCCAGCAGCTCCGTGTGTGAGAATTCTGCTGTCAGCTCCCACGTGCACATGGGCACAGAGACATCAATGTATAAGGCAGTTCACAGCAGCGTTGCTTCGTTTGGTAGCAAAAGACTGTGAAACAACCTAAATGTCCATCTGCAGGTGGCTGGGTCAGCACATGATGGGACGGCCTTGCTGTGGAGTACTATACAACAGCGAAGAAGAAGCTGATCTATAAATACAGAATGCCCTTCAAGTTAAGGAGTTACACACAAGATGCTGCCGATTACGTTTTTTAAAATGGGGTCGATAGGAGTACAGACATGCTTGGGATGTGCGGAGACTATCTGTGGAAGGATAAATAGAAACCACAGCCATCGCTTGCTGTGGAGGAGGAGCATTGTGGGAGGCTGGCCGGTACTCACTGGCAGCCCTCTGGGCTCATCTGATGGCTCTTCTTCATGCCCCTGCAGGATGAAATCGAGTTTGGCTACATCGAGGCCCCCCACAAAGGCTTCCCCGTGGTGCTGGACTCCCCCCGAGATGGAAACCTGAAGGAATTTCCAGTGAAGCAGCTCCTGGTGAGATGCTGAGGGCCCCCTTCGGTGGGTGAGGGAGAGGGACGCAATCCTGGGGACCCTACTAGGACAAAGAGGTCAGGAAACCTTGGGCACCCTTGACAAATTACTCTGTGGCCCAGGACCTCTGTCTTCTCACCTGCGAAATGGGTCGGTTGGGATAGTGATCTCTTAGGTTTTTCCTGCTCCGATAACTGATGCTTTTCCAAAACATGGAGAGTTTTCTCATGGGAACTATGGGAGACAGAGGCAGGGCAGGGACCCTGACTCCTGCCACTGCCCCACCTCTAACTTGCAGCAAAATAGGTTTCAAAGAGGAAAATTATAGTTAAGCAATCATCAAAATTATGATTCCAACTTTAAAGCTCATTAAAGCCGTGCTTTTCGGCATATGTGTTTTTTTAAAGCAATCTGACCACCCGCTCTCAATGCTAGAGGCCATTTCCACTCCTTTTATGCCCTCCACAGGACGTCAGGGCTATTCAGAGGTGACCCCTTGCCAGGTCCACACTCGCTTCTTGAGAACACTCACTAACCAAGTCCCCTCATCACAGGGAGATGGTGGAGCCCATGGTGTGAGCACAAAGCTCTGGAATGTCAGGCGGACTTGGCCTTGAGTCCTAGTCCCACCCCTTAGCATCAGTGTGACCTTGGGCAAGCAACCCAACCTCCACAAGCCTCAGCTTGCTCACCTATAAAATGGAGGTAGAAACAGAATCATCTCACAAGGTCATTGTGAAGATCAAAGGTGTTCCGTTCCCTAAGGCATCCGTTCTATGCCTGCTATATTGACCGCTATTAGCTGTTGTTATGATTATCACTGCACAGCCCTGGACACTATCCTTAGTGAAGACTGACCACTTCCTCCAGCACTAGAAGGGGTAAAGTCACCAGCAGCGGCTGCCACAGACATGAGCACCAAGACCTCCCAGATCCTGCTCTCGCTCTTCCCGGGTCACCATCTGCCTTCAGTATCCCAGGCTGGCCTGCTTCCAAGGCCCTGGGCGGCACTGTTCCTGGAGGCCCGTGCCAAGCCTGGCTTTGTGCTGCGTGCCTGCCCGCCTGCGTGATGCCGTAAAGCCTCAGCTGCCCCGGCCTCCTGCAGATTGCACCTTGCCATCTGGGGCTTCCAGGCGAGGAAGTGATAAGCTGCAGCCATCTACCTCATTTGCCACAGCTGTCCCTGGAGCCTCTCCGCTGGGCGAGGATAAGCCACACTTCTTCCCACTCCATGTTTTTTTTTTTTAACAAGGATTTTTGTCAGCCAAGATTAGTCCCAACCCCACTGCAAGTCCCCAAGAAAGGCCCCTACTTTTGTTACCGAAAAATCATAAAAGGAACCTTAAAATTCAGGGGGTCACAAGGGTTATATGAACTGGGGATCACAGGTTAGGCCAACTCCAATCTGTTGGAGCTTTGTGCTAAGGATTCTGAGGCTACGTCTGGGCTCAGTGAACAAATGTGGTTGGTTGGGAATAGGTTGGAATATCATATATGTTACATATCTATCATTTCTGCATGTATCGGTCAGCTTTCACTAGGCAAGGACGCAGTAACAAACAACCCCCAAATCTCAAGGCTTGACAAGAGTGAAGGTCCATTTCTTGCTTATACTCATGGTGACTGCTGGTTGGTTGTCTGCGACTCTGTTTCCTCATGCTTCCTCTTTCGAGAGCTCAGGCTGCAGGAACAGTCCCAGTCTGGGAAGTACCATTCTCGCACAAGGGGAGGAGAAAGACAGCTGGCATATACTGTGAATCTTATGGCTTCTGCTCTGAACTGGCATGAGTGAATTCTGCTCACATTTCATTGGCCAAAGCAAGTCACATGACTAAGTTTGATATTAGGCAGGGAGGAAAATTCCTTCTCCAGGGAGATACTGGAAGTCACACAGCAATAGCAAAATCCTCTTACTGGGAAGGGAGTAGCAAGTCTCTGGGAACAATAGTACTCTCTGCCTCAGGTCACTTAATCCCACACTTCTTCGACAGATGGGGAAACTGAGAGTCAGAGATATGAAGAGATGAGTGGTTACATCCATAGCACAAACTGAGGACTAGTCCTGAACTCACCAATGGGTCTCTATGTTTGGGAGATAGTTAGAGGCCTATGCAGAGGCTCAGATGCACACACACACAGACACACACTCATACCCACATTCACACCAACGTGCTCACACACTCAGCCTCTCCATGCCAGGCCCTGCCCACAGTGCCAGACCACAGATAATCTAAGAGTGGTCATCAAAATGTGGGCAGGTTGGGGCTAAAGACTCCTGGCTGCAGGAGACTAATGACATGTGTGTGCCCCCTACCTAGGGTCCAGATTTTGGCTACGTGAACCGGGAGCCCCTCTTTGAGCCTGTCACCAGCCTTGATTCCTTTGGGAACCTGGAGGTCAGTCCCCCAGTGACTGTGAATGGCAAGACATACCCCCTGGGCCGGATCCTCATCGGGAGCAGCTTTCCTCTGTAAGAGAAGCCAGCGTGGGTCTGGGGGCAGTGGGCGTGAGGCGGTTACTGTGTCTCTTTGGGAGTTGTATTGGTTGCTCATATACAGAGCGACTGGCTTAGAGAATTAACCCCTCCCACTACACTCAGATAAGACACAGACACTCGTGAAAAGAAAACCAAGTTAGCCTTTACATCTTAGTATAAATTAGGATCGACTATAAAACTAAATAACTCTCTTCCCAAAATAAGAGGGTATATAATGACATTATAAACCAGGTAGGGAAGGGATGAAAGAGTCCAGAGAGAGAATACTGAAAGAGGATGAGTAGGAGCTTACCAACAAATCCCCAGGGTGCCCACACACAAAAGAGGCATAAGAAGACATAGCCCTGTTACAAAGCATGAGTCCTTGGCTTCATGGCCTGTTTACAACATCATAATTCTGTCCCCAGATGACCTGTCAAGGAAAAGGCAGATTCTTCCTCAATCAGGGCTGGGGAGAGAGTATTGTGGTCCTCACTTCACAAAAGGGCTTCCAGAAGCCTGCACAAATGGGAGCAACCAGGACTTGGGCACCAAGTCCCTCTGAGCCACATGGAATGCTTGACCTTCTTAGTGGGGACCACTGACACTGTCGGTGACCATTGCCCACCCTTTCCCTCCTTCTCCTTTCATTCAGCAGCCGCCCGTCCATTCAGCAGGTATTCCCCAAGCACCACCCAAGTGCCAAGCCCTGTGCCAGGCATGGGGTTCCAAACATGAAGCCCAGCCCCCAACTTCGAGGGGATGGTGATGATCACAGACATGAAACAGGGGGACATACAGTGACAGAAAGCATGGTAGAGAGCCGGGGGAATCAAAGGAGGGGTCGCTAGCCCCTGTGGGGAACTCAGGGAGGACTTCTAGAGACAAATATGAATTGAGTGGCTTCTCTGTGCCAGGCATTGTTCGTGGCTCTGGGGATACGGCACTGAGCAAAGCAGATGAAATCTCAGCTCTCAGGTGGTTTTCAATCAGGGTGGGGGGAGTAGAGAAAATAAACATGAAAGCAAGAACATAAATAAGATACTTCTGGGTGCCAATAAGTGGAATGAAGATAAAATAGGATTACATGACAAAGAATGGTGGGGCGGGGTTACCTTAACTTGTGGTTTTGAGAAAGTGACTTTGGAATTGGATGATGAGAAGGAGGAAGTCAGCAGATTGAAAGGAAAGAGCATTCCTAATAGAACAGTAAGAGCAAAGCCTCGAAGTGGTAATAGGCTTAGCAGGTGGCTAGAACAAACAGAGCAAGAAGGAAGAAAGAGAGATGAGGCAGGAATGCCAGGTGAGGTCAGATCACAGAGGAATTTGCTGTTTACTGTAAAGACCTTGGATTATATTCTAAGAGTAATAGGGAGACCGAAGACCTCAGAGGACCTGAAAGTCACAAAAGCCTTCCTGGAGGAGGTGTTACTTGAATTGATTAAAAATGAAGTTGAGTAGAAGTTAATAAAGCAAAGAGGCGCATGGGCTAGGGCAGATCTTAGAACCATGCCTATGCCCTAGTCCCCTCCACACAGAAGAAGGCCCCCTGAACACAGAAGCCCCTCACACCCACTGGCACCCTTGGGGGCTGAAGGCTGGGTGGGCTCCATGCCTTTCACACAGGCCTTGGCAGCAGCTAACATCTCCCTCTCTCCACTTGGGCTCAGATGCCTTCCTGTGATTTCTTTGCTGGTGCTGCCCTGGGTTCAGGCTGGATTCCAGAGGCTGCAGGCCCTCTGGTGAGACAGGCACAGTGGGCGACCTTCTGAAAAGCTGCCTCCTCCTCGACCCTGCCCCAGGTCCGGCGGTCGAAGGATGACCAAAGTGGTGCAAGACTTCCTGCAGGCCCAGCAGGTGCAGGCACCTGTGGAGCTCTACTCGGACTGGCTGACCGTGGGCCATGTGGACGAGTTCATGACCTTCATCCCCATCCCGGGCACTGAGGTGAGCTGGCTCCTGAGGCTGGAGCGAATAGGATAGTGGAGTGAATAGGATATTACTGTTAGTTCCTGTCCGCAGAGGGTGCGATCTGGAGGAAGTGGACTGCACAAAGGAAGGAGGAAGCAGGCTAGAGCTGGTGTGTGTGCTATCGCTGTGGCACATAAATTTTTAACCCAACATATTCAAAATATTAGCGTTTCAACAGGGAACTGATATAAAAATTATTGAGAGATTTTACATTCTGTTCTTCATGCTTTTACATTCTTTTTTCATAAGTCTTTAAAATCTGGTATGTATTTTACTCTTAACAGCACATCTCAGTTCAGACTGGCCACAATTCAAGTATCTAATAATCACACAGGGTTGGCAGCTACTGTGTTGGCCGTAACGCTCTATGGAGCATGGGGTAAGGACCTCTGGAGAGAGGTTCTTTCGTTTTCTGAAGTGAAAGGAATGGCGGCATCTTTATACCCTGGAAATACCAATACCGGCCTCTCAGCAACTTGGAGAAGCTCCTGCCCTCTGTCCAAGGCTACCTTTGACTCGATGGCATTGCTGAGGTAGAGGCATGTCTCTTACAGGAAGGGTGAGAAACAGTCCTCTGAAACTCTGCCAGGCAGCCTTTGCCGCTTGCTGCAGGGAGGCTCGATACGATATGCAGACCGGGCTCTGGGTCCCAGGGGTCCCTCGTGCTCTGTGGCCATGTCCCCTATGCTGACACTGTCTCTCTGGATGGTCTCTTGCAGCAATTCCGGATGCTCATGGCCAGCACCTCAGCCTGCTACAAGCTCTTCCGAGAGAAGCAGAAGGAAGGCCATGGGGAGGCCATCATGTTCAAAGGTGAGTGCACACAGGGCCCTGGCAGGGAGCGGGGAGCTGAACCCCCAGAGAGACCCTCAGGAGGACGGGGCAGATGAGCGCTTTGTCCCTGAGCACTCAGCTCTACCTCCCTGGGCGTCTGGTCTGCCTCAGGGCTGTCACCATGGTGGGAAGCAGCCCGAGCCTCTTGTGACCCTTGCTGTGGCCAGCTGGACCATGGAGATGCCCCCTGCTCCTTATGATCATCAAGAGGGCCATGTGTTTCTTCAGGACCTAGTGTATACTTTAAATGGCACCAGACCTAGAGGAGAAGCAAATAGTTCAAAACTGACATACAATCTGCATAAAGGAGCTTGTGTTTTAGAAAGGGAGAGAGAGAAATATACATAATGCAGTTTAGGGACAGGAAGAAAAGTGGGAGTCAACAGACATGACAGCCAGACACCGTTACTGTCAGTCCTAGAATGAGAAATTACCTGCGTAATTGAGACAGTCACATAATTAGGACAGATATAGATGGGAATGAGCTTTGCTCTTAAATTAATCATGGAAAGAGGGAAAGCTGATCAGGTGGAGACAATGAGCCAGGTTAGAGAGGCTACGACAGTTTCTTCTGTTCTTCTTAAATTACTTTTTATCACTTTCAGGTTGGTTTCGCCAATCTATCTGCATCCAAAAGTCTGGTTGATACTTAACACAAATTACTGCCCTCCATATCCAAAGGCAGCGCTTCTGATAGTGACTGGTATCTAAGACAGAAAGGGCCAATTTAAGACCACTGTCCTGTTTTTAGTTTCTCACCAATGAGAAGTTTTATCTTGAATTGGCATGCATTAGTCTTGATTTTCTGGAGGCTTCTTTCTATATTAAACATACCTCCAAAGCTACCCATAGGATCTAGGAACCATTATCTTCGTACCAATAGGTCCAAGTGGTGGTGTGGAGACAGCTCAGGTATAGGGTTTGACAGCCCCAATCTCCTCCACTAACAAGCTACAAAACTGGCAAATACAATGGAGCAGCAGACTCGTCCCTGATCGGGCTGTGCCACTTGCTGTAAGACCTTGAACAAGTCATGTGACTTCTCCGTGCCTCAGTTTCCTCATCTTTAATGCTAGCAGCTATCTCATAGAAATGTGGGGAGGGTTACTGAGTTAATCCATGTAAAACATCTAGGAGAGTGCCTACCACATAGTAGGTGCTTGGTGAGCGTTAGGCGTCACTAATCAAGGCCTAAGCCATATGGGCCATCATGATGGAACAGGAGGCAGATGCCGGCAAACCAGGGCAGGGGCTAAGCATGAGGCAGGTCTGGAAAACAGGAAGTCGACACCTCTGGGCATCCTGCTTCTTTCGTACTCAGCCTGGTCAGCTGCTCATCCTTAGAAGCAGGGTCCAGGTGGAAGACTCAGGCAGCTAACTGTGCCACCCCATCATCTAGCCAGAGAGAGAGCAAGCTGCCTCGCTCTCAGGTGACATGGCCGACCCTGGAGAAAGGAGTATATGCTGCCCTCCGCATGCAGAGAGGGCCTCGTCTCCCTGGGGTTGCCCTCCTGTGCCCCAGCCTGCTCCCAACCCCATCTCCTTCATCCTAGCAGTTAGCCAAGAAGCTGGCTCACCTTAGCAGAGGGGAGCACCCAGGCTGGGTACCTAAGGCTAAGGCTAGACTGCCCCCCATCCTCTGACCCCCACAGGCCTGGGCGGGATGAGCAGCAAGCGAATCACCATCAACAAGATTCTGTCCAATGAGAGCCTCGTGCAGGAGAACCAGTACTTCCAGGTGAGGGCGGGACAGAGGGGCCCAGGGGGCTGGGACAGAGGGTTCCTGGGAAGAACGTCGCTGTGCCCAATGTCACTTCTTACAACCTTGGGACTTCCATAGTGAATGGCCTATGACAGAGGGAAGGGCTTTAATGAGCACCGAGTTCCACCTACCTAAGTTACTCCTGTGCTAAAGCTAAGGGCTAAACAGGTGATAAGTGATAAAAGCGGGACACGCAGGTCGGCAGAGCTAGAAGCAGACGGGGGACCTGTGAAGGAAAGTGTATCAGGCAATGCTACAGAGCCAGGGGCTGTGTAAAGGTAGAGCCCATAAATATGATGAAAACTACAGCCTAGCTCTCCAGAAAAATGCATGTGTGATACATGTCCTAAATTTTTATTTGCTTTAGGAGATCAGAAGTCCCTGAAATTTTCTCTCTATAAATGGATTTCACCTTCTGAGGCCCTAAATCACAAAGGTTGTATCCAGAAGTAAGGTCAACAGTGTCGTATTTACTTGAGTTAAATCTCTCTTTATTTGCATGGGCATATTTAAGGTACCGTGAATACGCGAAGACCCAGGGAAAGGTCATGAGAATGAAGAATCTACCTCCCTAAGTGGAGAGCAGGGAAAAACTAAAGAAAGACTGGTCTCTTCGGTCTGGTCATTAGTAGAGCTTATTAAGGGAAGCTTACATAGGAGGCATGACTGCAAGATGAAATGGAGCCCCATGCCTCTCGGCAGGCACCAAAGGATCATATAGGGTAAAGGGGGCAATAGTCATGGGTACTAGTACATGAATGCTATGAGATACAGGAAATTACTTCACATACTTGACCAGGTGAGGACAACAACCTGTTCCAGGAACCAGCACATAATGGAAGGCAAGGGAAGGGTGCTGATTTATGTCAGAATGAACGTTGATTATGATCAGACAGCCTCTAAGCGGGTTTTGCAGGAAGCGATCTCTGTTCTGGCCCAGGTCCAGCTCATGGGTCCAGCAGCAGTCATGTCACGGAATGGTCTCTCCACCACAAGTACCAAGTTTTAAAAAAAGAAAAAAAAAACTGGAAAACTCAAACTGATTTAAACAAAGGCATGATTGGCTCATATGAGTGGGAAGTCCAGTGGTGCTGTGGATTTCAGGCACAGGTTGATCAGGGCTCCAGATCCATTTCTCTGCATTTCTTGGGCTCTGTAGAGACAGACCCTCAGAGGTAGGAGCACAGCTGCTATAGTTCAAGGTCTCACATCCACCCAGCATACCATCCACAAAGAGAGAGGTCTTATATGCCCCCAACAGTTAAACGAAAGCCTTGCATTTCACTCTGATGGTGCTAAGCTGAACCAGTTACCATACAGTGATTGCCTTAAACCTGGTTTACTGCCCATCTCTGAACCAATCCCTGGGGCAAGGAGAGAGGAGCAAGAGTCTACTAATTAGCTCTCATCAGATGGTAGGGTGTGGTGAATCCAACCCCATAAAGTGCTGCTGCGTTACAGGGGAGGGGTGGAGTGGATGCTGGAGAAGCGACTGCAGCGTGTCCCAAAGTTCACAAAATGTTTCACTGGCTACTTGAAAGTTGATTTTATTATAACTATCTGCTCCATGGTCATTTTTTGGCATCCGGTAGCTCTGAGGTTAAATTATGGCCCCCCCCACTTTTAGTAGCAGGACCTTGGGCAACTGACTAAGGACACCATGTCTTCAGTTTCCTCATCTCTAATAAGGGATAATAATAGTGTCTATCATGGAGTTGAGGCTTAAATAAGTAAGACCTGTAAAGCACTTAGGACATTTGTACCCTTTGGGCACTTGTACATGTCAGCTTTTATTATTATTAATCAAAATCATGGTCACCCGTTATTCTCACCTCATGGAGTGTGGCCTGAAGGTTCAATGAGATACTGTGTAGCAAGCACCTAGCACGGGGTCTGGCTCGTAGTATTATTTCTGTGATCTTCTCTCTTCTCTTTATTACTGCCATCACTGAGCCCTGGGGACAGGGGCCCTGGAGAAGTGGCAGGTGTGCCAGATGAGCACCGGAAGTCTCCCTGGAGCACTGGGGCCCTGGCTCTGAGGCCTCAGAGGTGAGTGGGGTTGGCAAAGGGGACAGAAGTGTCCCCTTACTTTCCTGTCCTCTTTTCTTGCCCCTCTCCCAGCGCTGCCTGGACTGGAACCGTGACATCCTCAAGAAGGAGCTGGGGCTGACAGAGCAGGACATCATCGATCTGCCCGCTCTGTTCAAGATGGATGAGTACCGCCAAGCCAGAGCCTACTTCCCAAACATGGTGAGGTGCCGTGGACCCCCAAACTTCATCCAAGCCAATCAGGGGGCAGCCAGATCCAGAAGGACCCTCGGGCTGAGGCTGTCTTACCAGGAGGCCTAGGTCCCAGTCCTGGCTGAGCTGCTATGCGGCCTCACCCTCCCACCCCAGGCACTCACCCTCTCTGGGCCTCGATTCCTCTGAGGGGGATGTGCTTATGCTAGCAGACTCACTGGGGTCCTAGAGAACGCTTTACCCTAACAGAGAGGAAAAGACTGTGTAAGTTAACAAGGCCTTGTGGACGGGAGGGATTCTTATCATAGAAGAGAGTCTTCTATGGGATAGGAAGAGGTTAGAGTGTATACACAAATGGATGCATATACATACACATACAGCATGTACACAAATGCACATGCATGCACATGCACATGCTCATGTGCACATGCACGTGCATACACAAACATTCAGAGGCAGGTTGCCTGTTTTTCTACTTCAGCTCTGTGGGTATGACTTGCTTAGGCCCCTCTGTGCCTCAGTTTCCTCAGTAAAGTGGGGATAAATCACAACACCTACTCCATAAGGTTGTAGGTCCAATTGAAAGGTCCAATGAGTTTAGAACAGGACCAGGCGCTTAGTAGGTGCTCACTAAACAGACGCTGTTGCCCTGCCCCCATCACAGGTGAACATGATTGTGCTGGACAAGGACCTGGGCATCCCCAAGCCCTTCGGGCCCCAGGTGGAGGAGGTGTGCTGCCTGGAGACGCATGTGCGCTCCCTGCTGGAGCCCCTGGGCCTCTGCTGCACCTTCGTCGATGACATCTCTGCCTACCACAAGTTTCTGGGGGAGGTGCACTGTGGCACCAACGTCCGCAGGAAGCCCTTCACCTTCAAGTGGTGGCACATGGTGCCCTGACCAGCAGAGGTTGTTGCATGTGGTCTCAGCCTGTCAACAATCAATGTTGTGGCTGGACTAATGTTGTGGTGTTCTTATGATCGCAAGACACCCTTCAGCAATTGCCATCAGGAAACTTTGAAACAAAACACAAAGGTTTTATTACTTACAGGACCTGGAAATTACACAGCATACCTGAGGCCACACAGCGAGGTCACAAGTAGAGAGAGTGAGTGCACACGTGCACGGGCCTGGGGTTCTGCTTTTATTGGGGTCGAGGGTGGGGGCTTAGTGTTTCTCAGGCTCACTCTTTATTGGCAGATTTAAAATATAAGAGCTGGAATTCGAAGCGTGGGAAGAGAAAAAATGAATTGCCCAGATGGTCAGTTATGGAACCAACCAAGATTTCTAAAATCAAGGAGCTTGGTGAGGAGGGTAGGGAATGGGGGAGGATTGCTGTGCAGCCTGGCTCTTCATCTAGTCATGTGGCTGGCAGTGAGTATATTGGAGATAGTGTCTTGGGAGTGGATGCCATCTTTGAAGTGGACGCCTCAGCAATCACAGCTTCAGTCGGGCACCTGCACTGCAAAACAAGGAAGCCAGCTCCCAGGGCTGCACTAATACAGAGGAACTCCTCTCCTGCCCTCCTTTCTCCAGACTCCTTGCACCCCAAAGCTTTCCCCTGCCTGATGTAGACTGGAAGACCTCCCACTGGGAGACCATTCCCCAAAGAAGCTTAGTGTCTAGTCCAAAATTGAATGAAGTCAGAAGGGAAAGAGGTTCTAGGCTCATCAGTTCTCCTGGTAGCCATACCCTGAAGGTCATGGTAGATCACGTGCAAAGGGACCCTGGGATCCCAAACATATCTTGAACTGCCATCATCATTTCAAATTCACCTCCTTTGGGGGATCGAGGTAGCCACCCCAATTATTCATTCCTTACCGGCCTCTCTCAAATCCCCTTGGCTTTCTCTCTGCAGAGTAGACACTATTGGCTAGCCTTCCCACTCCCTGAGGGTCCAATAATGTAGCTTAAAACCGTCCGTGGAAACGGATTTTATCAGAGCAGCCTTCTCAGTGTGTAAAGATGCCCCGGGGTCAGCCATACCCATCTTCTCTTCCCTGGTCCTCAATTCTAGGGCCAGTCCCTGACCTCCCTCTTCTCACGGTGTCTCAACATCCTATTCCTGATGCCAGCTCTCCAGGCAGCTAGGCCTTCTCCAGTATATAATTAAAGACCTATCCCTCCTCCCCCGAAATCAGATCCAACCCATAAGGATGCTGGCCTGGCCTCCAGCCAGAACAGTCAGTTCTGGGCCAACTACTGGTCTTAGAGATGAATTGATTGTCCCATTGAAGTTCACTAGAGCATGCTGAAGACCCTCTCATTTGGATGTAACCAGATTAATTCCCTGGCTTCAACCGAAAAGACTCAGCTTCAACTAAAAGAAGTTCCACTAGGGCCAGCTGATGTCAAAAAAGTAGGTGAATTATAGTTCCACATTGAGAGTTAAAAAGAACCGGTTTATAACCAATGAAAAGGTTATAAATTTATATTCTTGGGCAAATGCAATTTTCTTCTTGGATTATTTCATTTAGTCATTCAACAAACATTTGTTGTGTGCCTAAGTGCCAGGCGCAGTGCTAGGATCTGAGGATACAGTGGTTAGTAGCAAGCTGGACCTGGTCTCTGCCTCATGGAGCTGGTCAATTTCCAACATGCAACACCCACATTTAAATGGCCAGTATTAGCGCTGCAGTAGTGTGCTCTTTATAAATGCCGAGCTGCTATATTCAGAAAATGCACAGGGCACAGAGCTTCCTGAAGGTCACTGTCTCGGTGAAATGGGAAGTGGGAGGCTGTTCATTAAACAGGCCTCCTTCCAGTCTAGCTGGGCCAGGACCGCCCAACAAGTCAGACCCCAGAGCCTTTAGAAGCTGTCATGCCCCCTGTGGGAACAGTGGCCCGTGCTTTTGGAGACAAAGCCCCAGACCTTCTCTCTAACCCTAGAGCTGGAGACACCAAGTGCCTATTCGAGGGTGTTTATCTAGAGACTTAGAGTTTGTCATGTGTGTGTGTTTGGTTAATGTGGGTTTTCGGGCTTTCTTTCATTTTTTTCTAGTCTATTTTAAGGGGAAGTAAGCACCTCCCATGTGGAGACAGTGTGTGTTTATAGATTTTTCTAAGGCTGTCTCCATCGATAAGTCAGTAGTCTCATAATTCTAGAGCCCCCAGGACTGAGACACCCATTCCCATCTTGCTTGCCCACCCAGTGTGACTACTCTAGATGTGGACACCCCTTCTCCCCCTGCCCCTGGACTTATTGTTCTTCCCTACCCCCCACTTCCTATAAATGTAGGCCTAGAATACACTTCTGTATTGCAAAACTCAGAAAAGTTCCTGTTTCAATCTTTATTTTGAAATATTTCATGTAAGAGAGCAGGGATGTCATGAAGATAGCACAGTTTCAACTTTCTGGACAAGATACCGTGATAAAGATCGAAAGATGTGTGAAGAAGATTAAATAACAGTAAAATAAACGGTCAGAAAGGAAGTCATATCTGTTGGTGTGATGTTCATTGCTGCTTCATGGACACAGCCTGGAGTGATGAAGATCACACGCTGGCCCTCTGTTGGTCCTACAGCCCCTGCTCTTCTGGGCACAGGGTCAGAGCTCTCAGCAAGGGTGTCTCAAGGGTTTGGAATCCCACACACACTCAGTAGATGTGTATTACATGGCCACCACCTAAAGTGAAGACTAATACCCACCATGAAGTCTGACTATGTTTTTCTGGTGGGCTTCCCCAGAAGCAGACCCTGAGTGGAGCATTTAGGAACAAGTGATTTATTAAAGAAGTGCCTCTAGGAGGAACCAGGAAGGGAGTGGAGGGAGCAGGATAGCAAAGGGAAGAAGCCAGACGAAAGTGTGATTTCAGGTCCAGCCTTGGACTCATCACTGGAGCATATGTGGTAGATCAGAGTTGTCGCGTCTGGAGGTAGAGTTTTGTACACTTGCACTAGTCAGTCACTGACTATGGAGACTTTGGCTCTCTGAATGGGCATGGGGACACCAGTAATCCATAGATGGGTAATCATCTAAAGAGGATCACAGCAATGTAGTTATTAGCAATAAAGTCACAGGAGCTGGGGATGGGCATCAACAGTGTCCACTGTTCTGAGTAATATGTCCTTATAATATGGAATTGTTATACATAGGTATTTGTGATTTGACTCGTGGTATAAAAATCCATACAAATTAACCATGGTCTAACATGGTCTTTATGAACCAACTCCTAAGGCCCTAAAGTAGAGCTACCTAATTGGTTGCTCAGCCTAAAAGCCACATCCAATCTCTTTGGGATATACCTGGGGATATACCCTTCAGCCCCATCTTGGGCTTCTGGACTGATGTTTTGGTGCAGCCATTTTAAGGGGTCACTGCAAAATGATAATTACTAGTTCTCTTACTCTGAGACTTAACTCATAAGTCCAGCCCTCTAAAGTCATTTCCCCCTCTTTTATACCCAACTAATGTGGCCCAAGCCACAGCTAGGCCAATCTTCAATGGGGTTTCTTGACCCACCTATTTCTGAGACTCCCCCAAAGGGATGCTAGTGTGTTAAATCTATTCTGATGGTATTTTCACATCTTGGCCACTCACCCACCTCAAGATGGCTGAAGGTCATCCTGAGACTTCTAAAACAGTACTTTCCAATAGAAATATAATGCAAGCCACATATGTAATTTTAAACTTCCTAGTAGCTACATTTTAAAAAGTAAAAAAAAAAAAAGGTGAAGCTAATTTTAATATGTTTTCTTTAACCCCATATATCCAGATTATGGTCATTTCAACATGTGATAAAACTTTTTAAATATTAATGAAATATTTCACATTCTCTTTGATAGCAAATCTTTAAAAGCTGATGTATATGTTATACTTCTATCAGATCTCTATTCAGACTAGCCACATTGTAACTGCTCAATAGCCACAGTGGCTACCATATTGAAAGGCATAGTTCTAGAATCTTCTCTGCCAGGCTGAGCCCCAGTGGTAGAAATAAGCACATTTCTTAAATCCTCGGAGTCCAGCAAGTCTGGCTGCAATGGTTAACAAAAGTTTATTATTATAATACCAAAAAGAGAAGCATAAAATAAACACTGGCTCTCCCCGGCCCCGGTGTGCAGTGCCTTGCCCTGCCCCCTCCAGGAGATCCTCTTGCCGGAACCATGACTGCTCCCACGTTACCAGGTCTGGCCTCTCTGTCAGCGAGGTGAGTGCCTTGGGCCAGGTCAAGAGGGGAACCCTACAAGTCCCTTGGAAAACATAACTCCCTGACCTCTAGCTTCCTTCCTCTCATGCTTCCCTGGGACACAACCTGTTTCTGCATTTTAATGTAAGATGCTATCTTGGGATCCCAGGTGAGGGGAATTGAGGTCCTCATTATCCCAGCCCCTTCATTCCATATCTGAGCCATACCATGGAATAGCCAAAAGCCCATGGAAGTGGTGTCCTCTCCTCCAAACAAAAGAGCAACCAGAGATGAATTCTGCCTCCCCAGCGAGACTTATCCAGGATCCTCACCTAAGTGGCATTAGACCCAGGGGACTGATGGCAATGTTATTGGTAACTAAACATATAGCGAGTGACAGCATGTAGAATCTTTTCTCCAGCTGGACAACCAGAAAAAGGACAAGCCCAGGCAGAAAGCTCAGTTCTGCGGCTTTGTCTCAAGCCTGGCTGATATGAGAAGTCTGCTTTTTCATTTGTGCTTCATCTCCCGGCCAGGGCTCCTTTTCATCCCTGATCTCTGAGAAAGCAAAGGGCTAGTGTTCTCTAGCTAGCCTCAAAGCAAACTGCCAGGTTCGAGTCAAGCCCGCTTTGCCTCAGCTCCCCACATCCCAGAAGCTAAGGCTCACTTTATCATGGTATACCCCAAGATGACCCTCTAAGAACAGTCTCTGATCGGCATTTCGGAGTCCTATTCACACACGACTGTGCTACTGAAAAGATACGTTCGACCTGTTAAAGGCAGGTTTTGTTTTCCTCCTGATGGCAATCCCTGGCACCTAGTGGGTCAGTGCTCAGCAAATACGTATTAGATGAAAGAATGAAACATCTGTTCGGCCAGACAATGGAAGCAGAAATATCAGCCCAACCAGATACGAGGTAATAATAGCCACCATTTCTTAAACCCTGACCATATGCCAGGCACCTGCCAGGTTGAACTATATATAAAATGCCATTTTGAAGGTCAAAATGGTCAGAGTCGATTTCATATAGTTCAGCTTAATATTTTACATTAATCATCTCATTTAATTCTCACAACAAAGATGTGGGGTTATTACCTCCACTTTATAGATGAGGAAACTGAAGCTCAGAAAGGCTTTGACTTGCTCAAAGTTATACAGCAGAATGTATGGGATTCATACCCAGGTGGTTGGACGCCAGAACCCAACCACTAAACCCCTGCGCTTGACAACCTACCTCATTTCAGAGATAACTTCCTAACCCAAGTTCAATCAGTCATCATTCTTTTATTCATAAATGTTGCCTTTACATCAGTCATTTTTAAGTATACTAAATGTCCTATTAGAACCTTACAATAAGAAAACCCCACTACCTGCAAGCAAGGTGTCTGGAGATTATAAGATTCCTATAAACTCCTCAAAGGCAACAGAGCTCAGAGAGAAATGATCTCTACCTAGCATAGCACATGCTCTCTAGGCTTGAACTCAGACTAAGATGGCATCTATTCCATGAAACTTAAATTGTATTCATTTATCCGCCCATTCATTCTTTTTCTCTGTTTTTGCTATAAGCATCTATTGGATGAAATACTCAAGAGATTATATCATTTTTCATTTAAACTACAGTGAAAGGAGGCATGACAAATAATCCCACCAAGATAGCAGATGAAAACCAGAACCACTCTGGGCAAACCAGGATGTCTGTTCTCCCTGGAAAACCCTATGCATAAGACATAATCTCAGCCCTTAAGGGACTGACAGCTGAATCAGGGAGAGAGACGGGAGAGCTAAGAGGCAGACTGATGGAGTAGGCACTTGATAAATATTGAATAAGGTAGAAATGAATAAGGTAGAAAAAGCTGTAGTTTCTCACACACACACACACACACACACACACACACACACACATTTATTTCCGGCTGGAAGAGTGACCAGGGGTAGCCTTAATGTTTATTTGGGCTAGGATGAATGACTGTTGAATGAATTCAGGAACAACTGACTGCGGAGAGAAGGGAGGAAAGTCTGCCGAGCTGAGTAGAGATACAAAGGGCTGACAGTTTGAAAAATGGTGATCATAGACTGAAGTCATGCTGGAAATGCGAGGGTTTGAGCAATGGGGATGCCCTGAAGGTTTGGAGCAGCTGCAGTCACATGACTAATTCTGTATTTTAGAAAGAGGACAGTAACATATATTTCTATATTGCTATTAAGCTAATAGGAAAAAACATTTTTAAGAAACTACCTGAAAAATGTTCAAACCATAGTACATTCCTACATTTAAATATTTTGCGGCACATAAAATGAAATAGATCTATGTATGCTGACGTGGAAAGAGCTCCAAGACAGCACTTGATGTTATCATTTCAAAAAAAAGAAAAAGAAAAAGAACATCAAGCAAAGCCATGGATTTCTGTAGAAACATACATATCTATATACATGCAAAGAAAAAGATATGCAAGAAGCAATCCCATGAAACTGACAACAGTGATCACTTCTGGGAAAGAAAGTATGGCAGAGGGGATTTAAATTTCATCTATGTTGCTTGAAATTTTTACATAAAGAGAATTTAATTACGTATGTATTTTTAAATAATTGTTTAAAGCTACCTGAAACCCTTTGCATCTTATTTATGCTGAAGTTTTCCTATCCTGATTAGCATAATTTCTTTTCTCTAATAAGTCATATTTCTCCTGTACCTCTTTTCTTTCCCCAGCTGGGCTTCCCACCACCGGTTTAAGGCTGACAGCGCCTCACAGAAACTAACTCATTTACTCCCCCCTGTGAGATGTCTATGATTCTTTCTCCCTGGTTTACACAACAGGAAACTAATGAACAGAGAGGTTAAGCAATTTGCTCAAAGTCACACAGTAAATGGCTGATATAACAGAATTTGAACCCCCAAAGGCCTGCACACCTGACCACTCCACCTCCCTGCCTCTCCAGAAGATTGACTTGCTTTTAATATTCTGCATCCCTCTGACTCGTTTTGTTGCCAGTGAGTCGATATGTAGTCACTAAAAATGAATATTTACCACCATTCCTTTTCTGCATTTCATTACATGACTCTGTCTCTGATAGAAAGGGGGTGCTCCAAATTCAGATTCAGCTGGAAAAGGATTTTTATCACATACTCTGTTTACAAAGCACATACCCACACATCCAGTGAACCAAATTAACTGCTAATTTGAGAATATGCTGGTGATGTGGCAGGCAAATGGGAGTGACACAGAGGTTAGTAGGGTGGTTGAAATGTAATTGTGGGGTGGGGAGGGGCGTGCTATAGGGCCCAGCAACGTGACAGTCCCCAGAAGGCCTTGGGCCACTTGCTAAGTCCCAGCAGCTGAGCTGACTTCATCTGTGTGACACTCAGTCCCATCTGGAGTGGGAGTGGCTCATGACTTTTGTTCCGGGAGTTCCATAGAGGCTGCTTGTGAAATTGGAGAAGCCTATAGCATATGATTGTCCCCATCCCACTCAGAGGGAATATTTTGAGAAGTCTAATTATATGTTAGGGTTTAGAGGGAAGAGGGCTTAGATAAGCCCTTTCTAAGGGCAGGTTGGAAAGGGCTGTTAGGGAGCCCTGGCAGTTCCATGGGGTGAGAGCACCCTCTGCAGGCGGACCAGAGCGGCTGCAACCACGGCATTCCCATTGACCTGGGCCTGCCCACAGCATGGTGAGCTCCCTAATGAAGATCCTGACCTCCTAACTGTATGACCTAGGGTGAGTTGTTGATCCTCCTAAGGCTCAGTTGCCTCAGTTGTAAATGAAGGACAAATATCCCTGCTTCGTGGGAGTTGCTGTAATGATTAGAGAGAGAAAATGTACCCAAAGTGCCCCGCAGAGGGCCTGATATGCGCTAAGTCCTCCAACAGTGGCAGTTATGATCAGCAGTAGCAGCACAGCCCCATCATCACTGTCACTGGCATCTTGAACAATAATAAAGATGACCACTGAGTGTCCAGCAGAGGGAGAAGGGTTTCTCTGAGAGCAAGCACAGACAAGGTTGGGGCAGGGACCAAAGGAGATCTGCGCCAGGTGGCAGATAGCATGTTGATGGGGCAACTATGTCAATTCTAGGAAGCTGTTTTCATCTCCTCTTCTCCCTAGAGCCCCACAGTGCTGAATTCCTCTGCTCCCTGGAAGAAAAACACCCCAGCCAGAGAGCCAGGATGTACTTGGAGGAGACAAAATGTTTGCAAATCTCAGTGGTGGCGGGCGTGCTTGCATTGATTCACAGAAGGGAATTTTCTACAGCTGATGGGAAGGAAGGCAGCTTTGTCTCCAGTCATGACTCAGTTCCCAACCTCACTGAGAGTCTCCTGCTTTTCCCCTCCCTGTAACTGGACCAGGTGGAGGTGTGGGCTGTGATCACCACCATCCCCTTCCTCCTCCATTCCTGCCCAAGCAGGCTTACTCCTTCCTTTAGCCTGGTCCCTGAAAAGCACCCGACCCCTTGATGTATTCTAAAAATTCTTTAATGCTAATAACTCTAAGGAAACAAGCGGGGGTTAGCAAGATTAAGATAAGATGGAGACGTTACAAAAAATAATCAAGAAAACATAGCCTCAGGTCTTCACCAGGACAAAGAGAAACCAAAGTGATTGCTCCCAGTTCCACTGAACGACTCAGTCTTCTCGTCTTTCTTGGAGAATACTGTCTTTACTTAAAACTTTTCTATTTTATTCATCATGGATTTTTTTCATTTTTATTTTTTCACTACTGCATTAAAATATTATTTAATTATCTATGGCCATGCCACCCTGAACAAGCCCGATCCCATCTGATCTTGGAAGCTAAGCAGGGTCGGGCATGGTTAGTACTTGGATGGGAGACCACCTAGGAAGATCAGGTGCTGTAGGTGTAAAATAAATAAATAAATAGATAGATAGATAGATAGATAGATAGATAGATAAATAAATAAATAGGTTGTAAGCTGACATGATCCTTGTGATCTGTGAGGTCAACCAAGGGTTGCCTTGCCAAATAAATAAATAAATAAAATATTATTTAATGAATGAGTTTTTTTGATCCTCTTAAATTCTGTTCTCTCTCCTTGCTCTGGTCCTGGCCCAGATAGTAAAGCTGCCTGAACTCCACTGGGCTCCCTCCTCCCCTACTACTCACCCCCACCCCCAGTCTCTCCTTTAACCTTCTACAATGAACAGAGATAGCTCATCCTCTGTTTGTATTTATTCCTTCATTCAACTAACCAACATTGACTGCATATTCACTATCTGCTAGATCCCAAGCTATCTTTGGAAACAAAGGTGAATTCGTTCATCCATTGAATATTTATTGGTCACCAGCTGTGTGCCAGTCACTGTGTCAGGCTCTGGAGACACGACAGTGAACAAGACAGACATAATTCTTGACCTCTGCCGTGGGAGGTTCAGACAAAAAGTATATTCATAAAGAATTAAAAACAAACTTGCAGATAGCAATAAGTTCTATGAAGAAAATAAAGTGAATGGGCCATGCCCTCAAAATGCCCACGGTCTGGGGAGACAGACGTATAAATGGGCAATTGTTAAACCAGGTGTTATGTTCACTGATGGCAGATACAAAGGATGTTTTAATGGGGGTGGTGAAGGGGTGATTTCCTACATAAAGAGAAAGTTGGAACTGAATCCTAAATGATGAGGAATTGGCCATGTGGAAAAAGAGGAAAGAGTACTCCAGATCCAAGACCTGGAGGTGAGGAACAAGGAAGGGGACAGAGCAGTTTTTATCACAGGGGAGATGAGAGTGGAAGGGCCAGTGGGTGGGCCAGTCCTGGAAGCCTGAGAGGCTATGCTGCAAGTTGGTGGTTGACTGGATGTGACAGGGGAAAAGTCAAGGACCACACTAGATTTCTGGCTTAAAGATTGGGTAGATGGGAGTGCCAATAAGAGGAGAGCTGTGGACTCCTCGGGCGACATGTACAATTAGGGGCAGGTTGAGTTTTATAGAGGCCACTGAGATGGAGATGCTTGGGAGACAGCTGGACAAAGCGAGAGTATCAGCCAGAGACATGGAACAGAGCAACAGCCCATTGGTCATAAAGCGAATGAAATCCTGCATTTTGGATGAAAAGGCCCCTGAGTTCCACCAGAGGGATTATCTGGGGTGAGGTGGGTTTTTGTCAGAGGCAAATAAATCTCCCAAGCAATAAAATCATCTGATATTGCCCCCTAAATCCAATCCTCCTTAGCCCTCTGGCTGCAGAGTATCCAGCCAGCTTGCCTTAAATGATAGGACACTAGAAACATTGATTATGCAAATGACAGTTGATATAATTATTTTTAGTTTTAATTTTTCATTCTAGACTTGATTCCCAGCCTTTAGGGAAGAAAGAGCTTCTGAAACAAGATTTCCACCCAAGATTGCTCATCTTTCTCATTATACAAAGACTAAGAAAGTCTGTAGAATGGGGACTGTTATTCCAACTCAAAATGGTGGTCACAGGGACTAAAGGAGACTGTTTATATGAACACGTTTGTAAGTGATGAGGTTCAGCATAAACTTAAAGTATGTAGCAGACTAGTGAAGAGCATACTTCACTAGCTAGACAAATGGAAACAAACCAAAAAACCTTGGGTCTTATCATGAGGACACCTTGGGAAGATATGTCAGTGGCAGGCCATGAAAACCTCTAAGTCCTTTGGTAGCTGTGCCTTTCTGGAATCCCAAAGTTCAGGGCGGAGGTAGAGCTGCCCAGGAATTTATTCCTCCATAACTCTGAGCTCCCCAAATCCCCATGAAGCCCAGGAATGATGCGACTGCAGGGCACATGGGCCCATTGGCACCAAGAGCCCCTCCATAAATCAAGGTCTCAATTCTGCTGGCCTCAGACGACTTTTTCCAAGGTGACCTAGGCAAAGTAAAAGGATAGTCACTTATCTAGGAGTGGCATCTGCCTTTGAGAATGTTAAGAGGACCAAGTCTGTAGAAACATGTCCCTTGGAGAGAAAGGACATTCTTTCTTCATCTCAGAAGACAATTCGGCCAGGAGGAATTAGAGGGAGAGTAAATGTGTTCTCATGATTTCAGGCAATTTGAGTGGCCCAAGAGGCCCCTTGAGGCAGACTCAAAGAAGCCCTACTCCAGAGCTGGGTCAGCCTCAATGAAAAGTCAGGATGACCTCAGCCCTGTTACCAGTCACCTCCAATGCAGCCCCCTAAGACAGCCATGTGAATCACAGAATCTTAAATCAGGTGACCCATCACCCTGATGATAGAAGCAAGGAAACTATAGGCTAGAGATGGGGAGGGACTTGTCCAAGGTCACCAGCCTTGAGGGGAAGATTCAAGGTTAAACCCTGGGGGACCAGGCTATTTCTCATGGCCTCACTACACACCTCCTTCATGTGGCCACATGTAGCCAATTTTCAGCCCAACACTCCAGAAACTTAGCCCTACCCAATCAATTTGTCTGGCCATCTTAATTTCTTCGGTAGCTTCTAAATGAGCTATGAGTGTGGAAAGCAAAGAATATAAAAAGGTGCCCTTTATATGTCAAAAACAAGTGGGCACAGAAGGAATAACCATTCCTGATAAATACAGGTACCGGCGAAGTTAACTACCTATATAAATACTTGGGGTGACTTAAGAGCCCAAGTGACTTGGAGGACTGAAGCCACACCCCACCCAAGGTAATCTAGCCCCCAGAGTGAGGCAGGCTCCAAGATGAACCATGGGAGAGTCTGAAAAAAGCAGCTGAGATGACTAAAATGGAGACCAAAAAAAGGCACAACTCTCCCACGAGGCTGTTGTGGGAATTAGGTAAGATGATGGATCATAATGTTTGGCATTCGGTAGGCATTCAAGAAATGGTTTCTAACTCTAAATGGCTAACTAAGCCACCAAAGTCTGGGTTCCTTTCTCACCTCTACTTTACAGAACGGAGCTTAGTGTATCGTAATTGCACGGTTACTTGCCTATTAGAGAGTAAATTCAATGAGGACGATAACTGCGCGTGGCACTGCAGCGTCCCAGCGCCTGGCACACAGCAATGCTCCATACATATTTTTGAATGAATGAATAAATGTATGAATGACTGAATACCACCTTCGCCCGTCAACTTTAAAATCCCCTCGGTTCATTCACCAACCCTCCCCATTTACCCGGGGATGAGGGGTTTCTCTGGCCACGGGACTCGGGACTCCCAGTGCTGAAACCTGGATAGTCTCGGGCAAACCGCACTGTCCGATAAATGTCTAATTAAAGCCACTAAGCGACAAAGACGAGTGATACAGCTGACAAATTTTCAGGATTGAAAGGGGTTAAAATCGGGACTGAATTCGGATCGGATGACTCCGCCCCCTCACGATCTTAGTCCCACCCCTTCTACCGCCCTCCCTCTCTGACTCCGCCCCCTTCTGGGAAAGTCACCTTAGAAACGCGGGAGGCCAACTGGGCATGCGCCGAGCCCTCCGCAACAGCGCCCGCTCGCGTTGGCGTTCTCTGCCTTCGCTCCTTCCGCCCAGGAAACCGGAAGTAGCCTCTCTCCCGGTGGTTCCTACGCGGTTAACGGATCCTCAGTGGACGCTGGCTGCGCGCCAAGGTAGTCAACGCGATACCTGCAGAGAGTGACTTCGGGGTTAAGGGTGGTGCTGGACGTCAGGAGCCAACATGGCAGCGGTGGTCGGAGTCTCCTTGAGGCGTCGATTCCCAGCCACAGCCTTTGGCGGAGCCTGCCTGCAGGTGAGCTCCGAGGTCGCAGGGAGAGGGCAGGCACTGAAGGTCACGGAGACAGCCTGGAGCTGAGGAGGCCGCACAGGAGGCTGCGGGAACACAGGGCCAGGCCTCCAGGAGGCGGAGGACCACCCGCTCCTGCGCAGTGTTGTGGTTTGGCCCGGAGCATGGCTGTCGTTTTCCTTCTGCTCCTTGCTGCAGTCTGAGTTGGTGAGGGCGAAGGCGAGTTTAAGAAATAAGTAAAAAGAGAAAGACGTTCAGAGAGGGGACTTTGAATTGCCCAAGGTCACATGGCAAGTGACTGGTGGAAGCAGAACTCGAATCCGAATATTTGGGCTCTGAACCCTTTTTCTTTCACCAAGCTGACGCCTCTGGAAAAGACAGACCTGCGGGGTAGGAACTGGGATGAGAGGTCCCTCCTCCAGGGCGCACGGTTGAGGGCTCAGTAAAGACGGACCTGACCGGGATTGGTAAGGAAAGGGCAAGCGAATTGTTGGGGACAGGGCAGGGGAAGGGAGAAATGGAAGGAAATGCACTCGGTCCCCTGAAGGATTTGGACCCATTTCCCAGTGGAAGGCTGCGGGAAAGACTGGGTTCCTTAAAGCAGTGTCATCCTCTCTGTCCCTGTCTGTAAAGGGCGTATAATAGTACGGACCTCACAGAGTTTGCGCATGGATCACATAGGTACCGAATTCGGTGGTGCCGCTCTTATTTTTATTATTCAATGTGCAATAGGTATTCAGTAGGTATCCCTACACCTCTTGTATTTTCAGGAAACTACACACTTCTGATACGCATTCAAAATGGGAATGTTTAGAAGGGGAAGGAAAATAGCCATTGCATACATAAGGTACTAAGAATTTACAAATCCCTTTCAAATCAGTTTCCTTCTCTGGGCTCCTCAGCAACAAAGCGGGCGAGCTGGAATTCTTACCTCCTTTTGAGAGATTTGAAAACCGAGGCCCCGGAAAGAAATGTTTTTACTTGCTCAACATCTCATGGCCAAGAACTGGTAGATCCAGTACCCAAACCCAGTTTTTTAACATAATATGTGAAAAACTCCTAACCCAGATCTGGGTATATGGTGGGTGTACAAGAAGTATTAGTTCCTCTCCCCCGTTGCGTTTCCATGAGACTCTCATTTGTAAGTACCTCTGGCCACAAACAGTGCATATGGCCTATTTTCTAATGCTGGTTCTTTCCAGCTGTATATGAACTTGGACAAATATTTTATAGTCTTTCTGAAAAGGAGAAATAAGAGGACTGCCTACCAGAGCCTCAAGCTGTGTCTTCTGAACATGAAATTGATGATTAATAATGGCCTTGTTTACCAGTTTCTTTTATAGTTGTTGAGTAAGCAATTAAGTTATGTGAATCCCACCAATGAGAATTGAGTTCTAAGGCTCAGGTCCCTCTTCCAAGAATGAATCGTAGAGATTAGTTTCAAAGTCCAATGTTGTAATTCTAGGGCCTCCTGAGGGCAGAGAAATAGAAGAGTCCCTCTCCCATCCTTGTAGGACTGTGCATTCATACAAAAGCCACCTCAAAAGAATTCAGTAATGAGCTTAGCGTGTTACCTGTGGGTAATATGTAGGTTCCTAGGACTCTAGGACATGGTAAGATTTCTCTCCCGAATTCCTTTTATGCATTAGTCTGCACCACCAAACCATAGCTCTGCCCGTGAGTATTTAACTGTAATGTATTAACTGTTCGTGTTGCCTTCCTTTTTCATCTAGGCTATGAATGCCTTTAGGGCAAGCACCACCTGCTTTCAGTTTTCTCTCTCGTTGTTCCTAGCACTGGCAAGGCTTAGGATACCTATCTGCCAATCAGAATGACACAAGAACTGATGATGTCGCCAAAAAAAGCAGAATTTCTTGGGCTGTATATACTAGAAGCTTGACCTTCCAGTTAATTTATGAGATAGATTTTTTAATTCCCTACCGTTTAACAAAAGAAGAAATCAAATCAGAGAGGTTGAGTAATTTGCCAAAGAACATACAGTAAGCGGTAGAGCTTGGATTTGAACCAGTGCCACTCACACATTTCAGGAACAAGCCCGCACCTTCTGTTTTACTCAGGTTTATACAGACCTTGCCGTCCTCCTCTCCATTTCCACACCTTTTCTCTTGCCTCCAAATCTGTATCTGCTTTATTTAACTCCAAGCCTGTTCCTTAAGGAAGCTTTTTTAAAGGAATACCAAGCATCCTTCAGCATGATCCAAAAGTCACCCTCCTCATCCTCAGTTTAAATTGTCGATTACCTTGTTTCTTTAAATTATAAACTATGAAGTTAATCTCATCCAAGATTTCCTAGAAAGGTACACTCAGCTTTGAATACTCATTAGTTTTATAGATTGAGGTAGCAATGAGTTTGAAGGACCCTCCATCATCATTGGTTTATAGCAAATGGCTGGACAGGCAACAAAGATAAAAAACCTCAAGCTTTTGCCTACCTCCCGCTTTTCCCCATATATTCTCCTTTTCTTCCTGTTACCGTGGAAAAATCGGCGGCACTCCTATGGCCAACCCTTTGCTCGTGCTCTACATCCCATCACTTATTCAGAGATAGCTCTCCAATAATTCCTCTCCTCTGCATTATCAGTTTTTCCTTCTCTGTCAGACGAGCAGCAGCAGCACACAAATATGCTGTAATTTCTCTCATGTTAAAAAAGAAAAAAGCCACATCCACCTACCACGCCATTTCTCTACTTATTTTTTTAGTTAAACTTCTCATGAGATGTCTAAATTCACTGTCCAAACTTCATCTCCCATTTTCTCTTGAACCTGTTAACAGCCAGGCTCTTCCTCCTCATCACCTCACTCAAACCCTTCATCTATACCTTGGCTTTGTTAAATCCAATGGTCATTTCTCAATTCTCATGATAATTTTCTCTCTGAAGCATTTGTCATTTATTCATTCCTTCCTCAAAACACTTTTTTTTCACCTGACTTCCAAGTCTCCAGATTTTCCCTCTTACACATTGGCTACTCTGTCTCTTTTTTCGTTCATTTCTCCTTATCACCCCGAGCTAAACAGTGGGGCCCAGTTCTTAGTCCTCTTTTTTATAATTTGGTAGTGCAAAGCCAACCTGTCACTGTACTTTGGGAATATCCTCAGGTTGTGATGTAAAGCATAGGTAAATCAGTTCGATGCCAGAGAGAGTCCTCTGTGCCAGATGGGGTCAGCGGGACCAGAAACAAATTTCCAAAGTCAGAATATTGAGTTCTCGTTTCTACATCCTCTCCATGTTAAACACCCTCTTTACATGAACACCACAAGGTTCCTGAATCTGACCACCGCTCCCACATTCACTAGCCAAACCCACGTTGCCATGACAATCCCCGTGTTCCTCTTTATCTCCATCTTCATTTCTAATTCCTACTGATCCTCAGGCCACCTTTACTCCCTCCTGACACTTACTATTGAGGTGATCTGTGCCTCACCCATCCAGTTTCTCCTCGATGTTTCCGATCAGTCCAGCCCACATCCCTGTTTATGGAGCAGCATCGACAGCGTCGATGTTCCATTTCTGGCCCTGTCGAAGCAGGCGGGGTGGGGGACTTGTGGGACAGCGTTTATGTCTTCAGTAGCGTACGGTGACGTCCGAGGCCTTCACACCCACTCACCCTCACTCACGACTCCCCCGAGCAACTTCCAATCCTGCCAGCTCCTTTCACAGTGAGTGCCCTGTACAGGTGTGCTATTTTTTTATCTTTCATACCATATTTTTACCATAGCTTTTCCATGTTTGATATGTTTAGATACACAAGTACTTACCATTGTGTGACAGTTGCCTACAGCATTAAATACAATGACACGCTGTACGGGCTTGTAGCCAGGAGCAGCAGACTAGACCATACAGCCTGGGTGTGCAGTAGGCTGACCCACCTGGGTTTGTGTGAGTGCGCTCTGTGACGTTCGCACGATGTAGTCGCCTAACGACGCATTTCTCAAAACGTACCCCATCTTTAAGTGGCACATGACTGTATACACTTAAAATTAGTGACTTTTACTATAATGAATTATACCGCACTAAACGTCACTGAACAAGAACAAAAACAAGAAAGATTGTGGGGCGCTAAGCAAGTAAGGCTGCTGGAGCCAAGATGTTCCTGAATCTTTTTTCATTTTCTCTACTTTCTCTTAAAGGCCACAAGGTGGCAGTAGCCGAATGTTCTTGTCATTTTACAAAATGGAGTCCCTAGTGGAAATGTTCTAAAAATTATTTTCCTTTTGTTAATAATCGTAACCAGCTTGGTGATAAGGTAAAATATGGCTTTCATTTTCTTCATGTATTTTTTTTTCATACTTAGAACTGGTACGTTTCAGCTTCACTTAATTTGGGGTTCTTCTTGCCAGCAAGTGACAAACAACATTACATGTCTTATAATTACTCGATTGACCTTCAGAGATTTTACTTTAACCATTTATAAGAGAATTAGCTAGCCTGGAATATAGTCGGATTTTTTTCTGCATACGAATTGAGGGTTCAGCTTAGAATTGCTATTCGGACTGACAGGATCATCCCCTCTGCAGGACTTCGCCTGGTCTCCGCCTTGTTTCCTCTGCCCAAACGAAATAGGGCTGCGAGGACTGTGGAATGGGACCGGTTTAGCTGTTGACTTAGCATTATGAGTAAATGCCATATACAGCGCAGAGTTTTTGTTTTGTCAATGGCTTGATAAAGGTTGCACTACTCAGCCTTTTATGGTACACTTAAAATAAACCACATTTTTACATTAGTATAATGCTCAGGTTTTGCTCTTTTCGTCAGTCTTTCCTAACCATGGATTGAACTGCAGCATGTAAAGCCCTGGACCAGGTGTACTGGGAGATGTAAAATATAACCTGCCCCACACTGTGATGGTTGATTTTACCACCGTGTCAGCTTGACTGGGCCATGGGGTGCCCAGGTAATTGATCAAATGTTATTCTGGGCGTTTCTGTAAGGGTGTTTTTGGATGAGTTTAACGTTTACACTGGTAAACTGAGTGATGCAGAGTGTTCTCCCTAACATGGGTGAGCCTTATTCACTCAGTCGAAGGACTGACTAGAACAAAAAGGCTGACATGACAGTTCTCTGAATTAGAGGGAATTCCTCCTGCCTGGATGCTTTTGGATTGGGACCTCGTTTGTTTGGGTTTTTTTCCTGCCTTTGGATCCATATTGAAACATCAACTCTTCTTGGGCCTTAAGCCTGCCGGTCTTTGGACTATAACTGCACCATTGGCTCCCTGGTTCACAGCCCTTCAGCTTCGACTGGATTTACATCATGGTCTCTCCTAGGTCGCCAGCTTGCCAACTGCAGATCATGGGACTTGTTATTGTCTCCATAATCATGTGAACATAATTGTGTGTGTGTGTGTGTGTGTGTGTGTACACACTGTTGGTTCTGCTTCTCTGGAGAACCCTGACTGATACACATGCCCCAAGTAGTTGAGGACATAAAGAAAAGACGGCACCAAGAAGAGACCTGAGAATATTTGCAAATAAATAGGATAGTGCCGTGTTTAGGAACATGGGTTCTGGAGTCAGACAGACCTGGATTCCAGTTCTGGCTCCATTTATCAGCCCTGAGTCATGGGCCCATCACTTGATCTCTGAGCCTTGCTTTTCTTATCTTTAAAATGCTTCAGTGGAGTTATTCATATATAAAGCGTTTAATACAGTGCCTGGCAATAATAAATAGTGGCTTTAAAAATGAGTGTGAATTTAAATATAAAACTTTTTCTTTTTGAGCAAAAGCACCCTTTTGGCAAATATGTTCTTATCGTTACGCTGTTCTGGTTGAAGGAGAGCGGGAAGTCAGAGGCCCACCCTCTTTACCTGACCCTCTGACAGCAGCCCCTGAGATGGCACTCCAGGATCCCTGGGGTGACTGTGTGAAACCCGCTGGCAGAGACTATAAGTGCCCAGGAGATAGAATAGAATCATCATAGAGCGCACGACTCAGCTGTTTGTTAGTTCCCTAAATTTATTTTAAGATACAGTATTCTTTATCTTCTTTCCTGCTGTATGTAGTGCTCTGGCCTGAGTATGTCCCTCCAAAATTCATATGTGGAAGCCCTAATCTCCAATGTGATGGTATTTGAAGATGGGGACTTCAAGAGGACATCAGGGTTAGGTTAGCCTGAAGGTAGGGCCCTTACGATAGAATTAATGCCCTTATAAAAAGAAGAAACATGAGCTCTCTGTCACTGCCACATGAGGATATGGCAGAGAGGCAGCTGTCTGCAACAAGAGAATCCTCACCAGATACTATATCTGCCAACACCTTGGACTTGGACTTCCCAGCCTACAGAGCTGTGAGAAATAAATGTTTGCTGTTTAAGCCACCCCATCTTTAGTATTTTGTTACAGCAGCGCAAATTGACTCTGACACCTAATCTGAAAACACCAGCATCTCATTTTGACAACTGCAGTGGCTTTCTGGATTTACATCACTGGCTCTGGTTTCCCCAAATGTCTGTCATGTGAAAATTCTCCCTTTGTAACCAGTGATATTCTTCTCAAAAATAAAAATGATTATGTCACCCACCTGATAAAAATGATTTGTCTGCCTCTCCTTGCTCTTAGGATAAAACACAATTTATAAATCTTTCTCGATTTCCCCACATCTGCCGCTCATCCACCCGTACTCAAGCCACTCCTCCACCTCATACTGGGCTTCTCTCACTTCCTCACAGGTGCACTGTGCTCATCCCCATCCACGCCTCTACACGTGTCGTTCCCTCAGCTTACACCCCTCTTCCCCTTTCCTTACCCCTGTTCATCAGGCTTAGCTTAAATATTGTTTGTGGGGCTTCCCGTGTTCTTAGATTAGTGTAAGTCTGCCATATTCTCTCTTTACACTTTACTGTGACTATTTAATTCCTCTCTTGTTCACTGCAGAGTAGATTCGTTGAGGGCAAAGGCTTTGTCTGCTTTACTAAGTGCCCTCTCACCAGCCCCAGCACCATGTCTGGCATGTTAGTTAAATGCTTAATGTTTATTTCTTAAATATTGGATGACTGCCTTTCCCAAGAAGACTGTGTGTCAGTAATGCGTGAGTTTGTATCTAGTATTACAGCTCATAGTGTGGCTAAATAAAAGGATTTCTCGCATTTTAAATAATTTGATCCTTGTGAACTTTTTAAATTTCAGGCCTGCCGAGGGGCCCAGACAGCTGCAGCCACAGCTCCCCGAATCAAGAAATTTGCCATCTACCGATGGGACCCAGATAAGACTGGAGATAAACCTCATATGCAAACTTATGAAATTGATTTGAATAAGTAAGTATCTCCATGAAAGCTAGGTATTTGATAAATAAAGATGAGCTCTTCATCTGATTCAGGGACATGCTTTTCACATCCTTGGAAGGGTTAAAAACAGATCATCCAATGGCTTTGGAATGTATCGTCTCTTTAAAACAAGAATGAGATAGGCACCCGATTCAGAAAGGTAATACCAAAAAGTATAACTTGTAAAATACCTTTCTTCCCCCAAATCAAAGTGTGACAAATTTCTAGGAATAACGGTAAAGTAGGCTTTATGCATAGTATTTGAAGTCATTTAACACATCATCAATCTAAATGTATTGAATGTTTTCATGTTAATTTTATGCGTCTGGACCTATATATTCTGTAATAATGATAAACACCATAAACCTGGCTGAAATGGTGATAGGACAAGATAGGGGTATAGTTAAAATATTAAAAACTAGCTATGCCTACGATATCAGTTTTCTATTTCTGTTATAACAACCGCAAACTTAGTGGCTTAATATATAGATATAATATATAGCTATATTATAGTTCTGGAGGTCAGAAGTCTAGTAAAGGTCTCGTCAGATTAAAGTCAAGGTGTCGGCAGGCTGTGCTCCCTTCTAGAGACCAAAGGAGAATTCATTTTTTGAGCTATTGGCAGAATTCAGCTTCTCATGGCTATAAGACCAAGGTCCCTATTTTTTGTTGGCGATGAGCTGAGAGGGCCGTTCCCAGCAGTGAGAGGCTGCCACGGTCCTTTGCCTGGACCAGAGCCAGCAACAGCAGGGCAAGACCTTCCCCTCATATCTCTCTGGAACCACCCTTTTTCCATCTTCCACTTTTAAGGATCTCCACAGATAGCCAAAGGAGATAAGACTGTAGGGTCATCTTTTGCTATAAATAACACTTTATTTTTGTTCCCAGTCCTGAAATAGCTCCAAATAAATAATGAAGAAAAAGATATCCTTTGTTATTTATAACAAACCCCTTTCCACCACACCTGAGTTTATGTCCATGGGGTGATTTTTAGAAAGCCCCTTGGTAACCACAGGATGAGGGCTGGTTGCTAGGGGAACCAGTTGAGAGAGTTGGAACTTTCAGCCCCCACCCCTGACCTGGGAATGGAGAGGGGCTAGAGGTTGAATCACTTGCCAATGGCCAGTGATAACATAGGTCATCAGTCATGCCTGTGTAATGGAGCCTCCATAAAAGTCCCTGACATATGGGGTTTAGAGAGCTCGGGTTGGTAAGCTCATGAGGGTGCTGGGAGAATGGCCCACCCGGAGGAGGCATGAAGGGCTCTGCTCCCCTTCCCATGTACCTTGCCCTGTGCATCGGCCATTTAGCTATTCCAGAGTTGTACCCTTTTATAATAAACCAACAATCTAATAAGTAAACTGTTTTTCTGAATTCTGTGAGCCGCTGTAGCAAATTATCAAACCCAAGGCGGGGGGTCATGAGAACCTCCCATTCATAGCCAGTTCACCTGGCCTTGTAGTTGGCATCTGAGAGGGGAGGGGAATAGTCTTGTAGGACAGTCCTTAACCTCTGGGATCTGATGCTGTCTCCAGGTAGGTAGTGTCAGAATTGAGTTACAGTGTGGGACACCCTGCTGGTTTTGCAGAATTGCTTAGCATGGGAAAAACACCCACATATTTGATGACTGGATGTGTCCAAAGTGAAGTAATGGGAGTAATAGCAGAGTAGAGAAAAACAAAATGATAGGCTCAGACCTTTAAAGAAAAAAAAAATTCCCAGGACCTCAGTAAACTGATAAAGAACATGGACAGTCTATAGAGTTGGTCCACTAAAATGAATGCTCCCTGCGGGCACGAATTTTCATTTATTTTGTTCTCTGGTGTATCTCCAGCACCTAGAACGGAGAAGACTTTAAATAAGTAATTGGTGAGTGAAGAGAAATTAATGAATTTATGACAAATATTCAACCACTGTAGTAGTCAAAGATCTCAAATTAAAATACTGGCTATAGTAAGACTTCTCTAGTCTCAAAATGGCAGAGGTTTTTAAAGGTTACAGTTCCCAGTGTTAACAAAAGTACAGTGAAAAGGGTGTTTGCATATTGCTCATAGAAATACGGGTAATGCAGATGTGTTAACTAACCTTATTGTAGTAGTCATTTTGCAGTATATACATATATCAAATCATGTCATATGCCTTAAATTTATGCAATATTGTTTGTCAGTTTTATCTCTATAAAGCTGGGAGGAAAATACAGATAATGCTGAAGGATATTTGGGAAGGGGACATTTTTTAAAATCGCATACATAGAAAAATACTGAGAGGAATGGGGGTGGCAATCAGGAAATAGATTTATTGAGCACTTATCTGTGTGCCAGGTTCTATAAAAATCACATTTTTATTTAATCTTCATAATAATCCTGTGGTACAAATATTAACCTTATTTACAGATAAAGAAACAGGCTCAGAGAGAATAAGCCACTTAGAATCACAGTCTCCATGAAGATAATCATAATTAAAAATGTATGTGGCAGACACTGCTCTAAGTGTCTTATTTCTGCATGTGGTCATTCACCTGCAAGTCCTGTGACATGTAGGTGTTGCTCTCTGTGCTTTATAGATGGGAAGTGGATTAAGTGATTTCCCTGTAACCTAATAAGTGTCTAAGGCAGGATTCAGACCAGGCTCTCAGATGCCAGGCCTGCACCCTAGGTGCCAAGCCCGGGGCTGCTGCCCCTGACCCCACATTGCGGCCCCCACGTGCATAGCCCCCACGTGCACGGAACACTCCCAGAGCTTTGGATTCGGGGACCATGGGTGGTTTATTTTCTTTTATTCTATGTACCACATTTTCTGTTATGGTTAAGCATTCTTATCATTTACTAACCATTTAAAGCTACTTATTGTCTGGATACTAAAAATAGAACTAAAATTCGAAATAAACTATTTGAAAAAGCTTTGCAGAGAGCTTTAGAAGAAAAAAAAACAAAAACCACCAGTATGTGGAAGTTATTTCCTAACCTAAATATTTTACTTTTTTAGCTTTCCATTTCCTAGAAATGTATGTTCGATGCGATCATCAAAATAGAACTCTGCCGTACTTAAAATGTATAAGAATGAAAAAATAAAACTATGGATAAAATTCCGAATGTGACCTGAGAAGTCCAAATGGATAAAAAGAGCAGCTAATGTAGGCAGGTGTCTCATCATATGATAAAAGTATGGGGAGGTTGAACTTCACATAAATAAGACTGAGGTTCTTTTTGTTGTTTTTGGTTTTGGTTAGATGTGGCCCCATGGTGTTGGATGCTTTAATCAAAATTAAGAATGAAATCGATTCTACCTTGACCTTCCGAAGATCATGCAGAGAAGGTAAGCATTTCCTTCCCTAGTAGGTCCCAGACACGTGTGTTCTGGTTCTCAAGAGGCCTGGGCTGGCCAGAACTGATGGAAACACCGAGACAACAGCTGCAGTGCTCTGCAAGGTGACCTTGCTGTGTACTTTCTTTTCTTGGGTAAATGTGTCAGAAATTTGCACTGTGGTACAAGTTCTGGTTTCTGAGTTTACTTCCCTTCAGGAGCTTCCCGTCACATGGCTGCTGCATCTAGCAGTCCCTGAGAGCTGCTGTTCCTTTCGAGGACCAGCTCAGGTCAGCTGGCTGGCCACCTCCGCACTACTGAGCTCATTTATTACCAGGGCAGCAGAGAGTGTCTAGCTGGTGCTTACGCACACTTAACATTCATCCCTCCCGCTCCCAGCATTGCGTGGGCACAGAGCAAGTGCTCAGTAGGAATGTTCTAGATGGGAACAGTATTTCCCACAGTATGCTGCTAGTGCCACCTGAGCTGAATTCAGGCAATTTGCAAACCAGCATCTTTTACTTTAGTACCTATGCATTTATTTTACATATTAGAAAAATATAATGACTACTGACAGTGTAACGGTGAAAATTGGTTTTTAAATATGAATTTAAGTGAAAATAATATATTTAAAGAAAACTCATAAAGAACATTCAAGTGGTTCTCAGAGGTGGCAAAAGTCACACAGGTACCATGAAGGCGGACTGGCCCTGATGGCCATGAACACAGTGTGCGCCAGGCTGATTCTGTGCACTTTACGTGAGAGAGACAGATGCTATTGTTATTTACACTCAATGTACAAATGAAGAAACTGAGGCCCAGGGAGGTTAAGGACTTTGAAAAGGACACATAGATAGTGAATTGGAGTCAGCCAGAGTTGTCAGGTTCCATAACTGCACTTGCAGGCAGTGCGGTCTGGCCAGGCTTGGGAAACCCGGGACGAACCCCAAACAGCGTAGCCTGGGCCGAGACCAAGGGCTGGGGTTGACTATCTTCCTAAAATAACCTCCCATGAAAGGAAAAGTCACTATAGATTATGGTCCATCGCTTTTCATGTTCTGCTGTGCATGTCGAGCCTTTAAAGGCCTATTCCTAAAACATCTGTTTTGACTCAGCTAATCTTACAGGATTGGATCAAATGCTGACAGATACTGTGGTAGTTTAGCTGAGTCCTGCTGTTCAGGGAACATTCTGCTGTGATTAAACACCAACCTTCTCCCACTTAAGTCCTGGCAACACACGAAATATAGATGCTTTTCAGTAACCTTTCCCCATAAGACTCTTTCAGAGCCAAGAACATAAGGTGCAGCCCATCTGGACTTAAATATATCAGGCGGAATGACAGCTTTGCCACTCCTTTTTGTTATTCTATTGTTCGTTAGGAGAATTTCCAGGGGAGCCTTTTAAAGAGAATCTTAAGAGAAGATTCATTGGATTTATTTTTTAAATCGTACACCATTTCTTATAAAGGCACACTGCTCTGGTTGAATGCCAGGCATACGTAAATATGTTGGTAATACTCGTCTCTTGAGGAACTTTGGGAATATTTGCTTAAGACAGTTCTCTTATACTCTTATTAAGATTTACAGGAAGGGCAGAGTCTTAGAAAAGTGATAACCCAGTGCAAGTTTCACAAGCAATCACATTTCTCTGGCCTAATCTTCAAAAAACCACTTCAGAGAAGTGGTACCAGAGGTTGAGATTGCATAGTCATATTTAAACTCAGAAATACCTAGGACATAAGTCCAGGCTAAGAAAATTCTCATTTCAGTTCCTCGGTCAGCACCCTATTTTTTCTTGGTTTACTTTGCTTTTCTTTGGTTTCACATTAGCTCATTCTTTGAAAAGTCAGTGCTCAGGCAGTTTTTGTGGGTTTCATATGCCCAGGGCAACCACTAGGATGCTTGTTTTGTGGAGACAATAGAAGAGCTGCCTCCGGATAACCCGTATCCAGGCCTCAGCCCGAACCCCGTTTCCGGTTTGCCTTGAGCATACTCGCTAGAGCTTGCAGCTGGCTGCAGCACTTCCCCCAAGATGACTCGTGGAATTCAGCTCTATATACTGACCGCCTTTGGAAACAAATGACATCATTGTATTTATAGCGTTCTGTTTTTAGTAGTTCGATCGCTGAAAATGTCAAATTCTAGGAAATGTAGCATTCCTGCGTATGAGTTAAATGAACGTTGGCAGCAAACTGCAGTTTTTTTTTTCTAAACGGGAAAAAGGCATGATGTGTAAAAGACAATTTTGGGGGTTTTTGGTTTTTGATTTTTTTTTTTTTTTAATTGCAGTCGACATTCACTATTATTTTATATTAGTCACAGGTGCATGGCGTAGTGGTTAAACATTTGTATAATTTATGAAATGAACCCCAGTCATCCTACAACCGACCTGGCACCGTACATAGTTATTACAATATTATTGACTATATTCCCTATGCTATATTTTACATTCCTGTGACTACTTTGTAACTACTAATATGTAATTCTAAATCCCTTCACCTTTTTCACCCAGCCCCTCCTCAGCCCCCTCCCATCTGGTAACCATAAGATTGTTCTCTGTATCTATGAGTCTGTTTGTTTTGTTGTTTATATTGTCCTTTAAATTCCACACATGAGATCGTATGATACTTGTCTTTCTCTGTCTGACTTATTTCACTCAGCGTCATACCCTCTAAGTCCATCATGTTAGGATGCCGATGACAATGTTGATTTGCTTTTGGGTATTGTGTCTGTTAGAGTTGGAGTTCAAATAACGGTGACTTTAAAAAAAAAAAACGGGCTGATTTTTCTCTCAAAATACATGAAGCATGGAGTTAGGGCTGGTGTTGGGAACTCCGTGATGCCAGCAGCATCCCAGGCTCCTTCTGTCCTTCTCCAGTGCTGTACAACCTCCGGTGGCCTCACGATCACAAAATGGTTTTTGGAACTACAGCTGTTAGATCTGTATTCTAGGCAAGAAGGAGGGAGAGAAGAAAAGGCAGCAGGCCCCTGTGCCACATGTATTGCCTGTCAGTGCTGCTCCCGATGGTAGAGTAACAACAATCCAGAAAAAAAGAATTCAAAGTTGGTGACTCTGAATCTGGGTAAGGAAGTGTTAAGTATATTTTCTCTCTCAGGGATCTGTGGCTCTTGTGCAATGAACATCAATGGAGGCAACACGCTGGCTTGCACCAAAAGGATCGACACCAACCTCAACAAAGTCTCAAAAATCTACCCTCTTCCACATATGTATGTGATAAAAGATCTTGTTCCTGTGAGTGTCTGCATCCCTCCCATCCTCCCTCCCCACCCCTTATTTTTTTGCAGGGGGAGAGGTATATGCACGTTATGCTATTCGTTCTCGAGGGCAGGCCTTTTTCCTGTCTGGGTTTAACTAAGCAATTTGATGTTGGAAGATAAACACTCCTAGAGCATCCTCCGGCAGCTCATCTGGTGAAGACTGGAAATAAGAGGGCACAGAACTAGAATAATTACAAAGAGTTCATGTGGACAATAACCAATTGGGAAAGCAGTAGTCACTGTGCTCTAAACCCCTACCTCCTTGCCTTTGACCACGTTCACTGACGAGGTGTTTTCCCAGGGCACGTGGGATTGGAGGGTTTCTCAAGGGGGCGAAGCAGAGATTTCCTAACCACACTTAACATTGTGACCTTTTCTCCTTTCAGAATCTTTGCCCATGTCCCTGCCAAAGGCAGAGAGTCTGACTTCTGACTGTCATAGGACAGAAAAGTAGACTGTGTCCAAGAAATGGGGTAAAGAAGAAAGCTAGGGGGTAATGGTGGAATCTGACCCTTTTCTTTTTCCTCTTAACCTCAGGATTTGAGCAACTTCTATGCTCAGTACAAATCCATTGAGCCTTATTTGAAGAAGAAGGATGAATCCCAGGAAGGCAAGCAGCAGTATCTGCAGTCCATAGAAGAGCGGGAGAAACTGGTCATTACCCCATTTGTTGTCTTGATTTGAGGACTCTCGTTGCAAAGATGTTTGCCGGGAACTGTGGGTTGAAGAGATGAGTGGGAGGTAGCAGCATGAGATAATGCAGACCGTTTAGCATATTCTGGAAGGGAACTTCAGAAGCATCTGTCCAAGGGTGAGACACCCACCCTCTCAGGCGGGGTGGGCAGTATGAACACGGGAAGAACCTAGAGGGGGAGCAGGGAGCTGGAGTGGTGCCCTGCCCTAAGGGGCAGATCGTGACCATGTTGCCAGATATTTGTCTTTTTCCAAGGAAACCAATGTGTGACCTGCCCCCTCTATGAAAGATGGCAGCTAAATCAGAGTTGCTCTTTACCACTAGGCAAATAAAACACATGCTAGCCATTTGGGTCCTGCTGTCACCACCCTAGTTCTTAGATGGGAGTGAAAGAGTTAATGGGAGAACTGGGACTAGAATTTTGATGTTCTTTGCTGACACCATGCGTCTGTGACTGCCTTCTCTGTTGGAGTTTCACTTCCTTGTAGACAGGCTAGAAAGTCCTTGAAAGTGAAGGCGTCATTACCAAGTTTTTAGTCTCCTCTTGCACTGCTTTTACCTCCTCTAAGAAGTCTCTGATTTGCACACTCACTCCCTACACTCTTAGTGTCCTTATGGAGCGGAAGAGGTGAGAAGGGGACCAAATGGAAGTGGGTCCCAACCACCTGCCTGCACAAGGCCGAGGACTTGTGCTGTCTGACGGTCACCGCTTCATGTGTTCCTCCAACACAGCACTTACCCAAGAGAATCACTTACGTTCCGGCCCCTGAGCAGACAGCACACGGCAAGGGTGGGGGCTGTGCCTTCTCTCTGGATCGTGTTATTCTAGCTCACACTTTGCTTCCATATGCACCATGTATTAACCATTCCCACGGTTATGGAGCAGTGAGGTTATTTACAATTTTTTACTGTTAAAAATAAGTCTAGGTAAACATCTTTATTCTCCAGGTTCTATTCAGAAAATTCTAATTCCTTGTTACAGATTTTTCGACAAGTAGACTAAAGAATGTGACAGTCATTAAGGCTCTTCGCTTCAACGGTCTTATGCTTTCTAGGCCAGTGGGGCCAGTTTACACTAGTTGTCTGCCTGAACAAAACAGATTTGTCAAAGACTCATGGTTATAGTCATGACCATCAACTCTGTGTCATCTGTCGTCAGCTGCCACTTCAGATGTCAACGTGCCCCTCTTTTGCAGCTTTTAATCAGTTTCTGTTGTTCCCAAAATCTGACAGTCCAGTTTAATCGAACCGGTCAGGCAGATAAAGGCAGAGTAGCTGGTGTTAAGGAGCAGGGATTCCAGAGTCAGGCCACCTGGGGTCCCATCCCAGCTCTGCTACTTGCAGCTGTGTGACCCTGAGCAAACGCCCTAACCTCTCTGAGCATCAGTTCCTTACCTATATAGGAATCTAATAGTACTCGCCCCATAGGATTATCGATTATCAATAATCAAGGATTATTGATTATTGAAGTCAGTAAAGTGCCAGTGCTCAGCGCACGCTGGCTCTTATTTAAGACGATGTTCTTGTTGAAAATCTGAAGTCTCTTCTGCTGGGCCCGGGCGGAAGCTGCTGTAGACTGCTAGCTGCCTTGGCACCCGGGGCCTTTCTAGTCTCTCTCAGACTGCATTCTAGGTGGTAAGTTTTTATATACGTGAAGGGTTCTCGATTAAAGGATAAGTACATGGTACTTGGACTTAAGAACCCTGGGCTATAATCCAGCAGATGTTTACATTTCAGTTCCAAGATCTTTTTTATAAATCCGGTAAATCTGTGCAAACCACTCTTAGGACTTTGCCAAGAAAACTCACATGCAAGTAGGCGCTTTGTTCATGCACCGACCCCAGACATCACATTCAGTCAACTAAGGACGTGACAGGCTCTTCAGTCGCCTGGTCCAGACCACCTGTCTTTTCTCCCCACGCAGGATGGGCTCTACGAGTGCATCCTCTGCGCCTGCTGCAGCACCAGCTGCCCTAGCTACTGGTGGAATGGAGACAAGTATTTGGGGCCTGCAGTTCTTATGCAGGTAAGGTGCCCCGTCATTGCTTTAAGAGACGTGTAAACTCTTAAAGCAATCCCAGAAATCCCAGAGGACAACATATCGTTGGAGACCAGACATTCTGAGGGGCAACGGCTTCCTTCGTTTGCGTCCATTATGTAGGGTCACTGTTGCATTGTCTTCACTTGGCTTTCAGTAAATCTAGGGCTTCATCCGGAGATGCCTTCGTTACACTATGGTGAGAGCCACGCCCGGGTGGTGGCATCCTGGTCAGCAAACCATGCCTTGCAGATGTTTAAATGTGTTTCCTCTACAGCTGACTCTACCTACCCACTTGCCCACTGAGCCCAGACTCATCCGTCATGGTTCCCCATCTCCCTCTCACAGGGATTTTTAACGTACAAGCAGTGGGGAGAGAAGGGTCTTTGAGGGGCGACCGCCCAGCTGTCAGGTTGGAGAGTGTTCCCAGGCTAAGGGAAGCCTGGAGCAGCGGGCGTGGGGGTCACTTAGAGCGGTGCTGCTTCTCCTCGCCTTTCGCTATGCGAACGTCACTGTCTTGTTCCCAGAAACTTACACGTTTTAGATTTGTGGTCAGTGCTTTCCACAGACTCTTAAGCAACTCACAGAAACAACTTCTATTTCTCACTTTTTCACAAAAAAAAAAAAATAATAACATGGCTCTGTGACCATGTGGCAGTATCGATTCCCAGCCATGTTACAGATTGAATAATGAGGTGCATTCATAGTTGGCACTTGAGCCAGTGACCCCGGTTATCAGGAAACATGGATGTCCTCGGTGACACTGCCAGAGCAGACCCCGTCATCAGGAGGTCAGTCAGTTTTCAGCTGGCTGGTCACAGGCTACTGGGATGGATACACTAATTAAAGGAATCAATAAGTGGAACGAATGTTATCTCTAGACAGGTCTATTGAGTAGTCAGTTTACTCAAAGACAATGGGTAGGTGCTATGAAGACAGATAAAGAGTCATGACACAGTCCCTTCACTAATTCATAATCTGGGTAGGAAGCGAATGAGCAACTTGAAATAATTAGAAATAATCGATCGTATTTAATTACGCTCCAGGGTACCAGGTACAGCGTGGGGATCATTTCTCAGGAGTTAAAGAGCTGGGAGCTTTTCCTTGAAAGGTGGTGAGAATTAAAGAGTGGGGAGACGCGGTGACACAGCTGAGAGAACCCCCTTTCTTCTGCGCCCCTGGAGCTTTGAGTTGCACCAGAGAGCTGCTCTGGCCGGTTAAGCTGACAGCTCCGCTCATCAGCCTCTGGTTTCCCAGGCCTATCGCTGGTTGATTGACTCCAGAGACGACTTCACAGAGGAGCGCCTGGCCAAGCTGCAGGACCCGTTCTCTCTGTATCGCTGCCACACCATCATGAACTGCACACAGACCTGCCCCAAGGTACGTTCTGCCAGGCATGGCGTGTGCAGAGCAAACTTGGTCATTCGAGGTAGAGGGGAACCAGTTTCTTCCACACACCTCTGAGAACTTGTTTATGCTGATTTTCTGATCGTCATGATTTAGCAATAATGGTAATGTCTAATTTTGGCACCAGCGGTAGTCAGGGGAAGAGACGCTCTTTCCTGGGTATCTTTGGGCATTCAGAGAACATGGCTCAGGCCTGGGCTGGGTTGCCTGCCGCAGTGAGCCACATCAGCAGGAATAAAATAAGATGGGGCTCTTGGCAGAGAGAGCTGACCGCTTTTAACTGTAGGGAAGTAGAGACAGAAGAGAGTCCTCAGCCCACGCCCCTGGATTTTAAAGGACCTGATTTGCATCACTCTGCTTTGGCACTGTACCGGCTGGGGAAAGAGTTTCACCCAAGGTCATGGACTTCTTCCATCCCATTTTACTTATTTGGTATTGATTCTCTTCTTTTTTTCAAGGGGCTGAATCCAGGGAAAGCTATTGCCGAAATCAAGAAAATGATGGCAACTTACAAGGAGAAGAAGGCGTCAGCTTAATTGTTCTCACACCAAACGTGACTTGCAACCAGCTCAGCTGGGCATAACTTACATCTAATTTGGGTTCTTTCAGAGGTCTTCACTGTCCATGAATACAGCATGTATAATAAAACTTTTAAGAAATAAATAAATGTTATTCTACTTTATTAACAAAAAAGCAAGCCTGTTCCTTTTACTTGCTGCAAAGGAATGTGAAGTACCAGAAGGGAAGGAGTCCTTGTCCTTAAAAAGGAGTCAGGGTTCCAGAACTGAGCCATGCGGGGGAGGGTACAGTGGGTACAGGCTTGGAGTTGGTGTCAGGCGAGACCTGGGGTTTGTTCCCGGCTTTGCCATTCACTGGCTGGACAACCTCGGACAAGTTCTTTCTCTTCGCCACTCCATTTGCCCATCTGTAAAACGGGAGTCATAACGGCCTGCCTCACACACGTGGCGTGAGAATGCCCGGCACGGACTGAGTGCTCAGTGAATGCTCATCATTCACTATACAGCATCCCAGTCTCACCTTTCAATATCAGAATTATTTAAAACCAAATCGGTCTTTTTTTTATCTCACGGAGTCAAGGTTTGAGATTCTTCCAGCACAGAGCAATGACCCAGATAGCTGTGAACTCGAGTTAGCTCTGCAAATGACCTCAAAGGACCTCTCGGGGCAAGCATAGATCGCCACCATTGCTGCCTTGCCTCTGACACTTAGTACAGAAGGAATAACCCTTATGGAAGAAACAAACTGCAAAAATATGTCAAGTAAAAAGTGGGAGCCCCCCACCAAAAAACCCAAGTCCTACGTCCCCTGTTAAGTTTATAATGACTTCTATGTCATTGCAAATGTGTGGCATGCATAAAACTTTTTCTCCTCAAAAATAGAATATAATCTGTTAGCAGCTTTCTATTTTTCCATTTTCGATTGTAAAATACAAAAATTTACCATCTTAGCTATTTTAAGTGTATATTTCAGTGACATTAAGTCCACTTCCATGATTGTGCAACCATCGCCACCACCCATCTCCAGAACGCTTCATCTTGCAAAACTGAAAGTAACCCCATTAAACAAAAACTCATCCCCCCTCTCCTAGCTCCTGGCAACCACTCTTATACTTTCTGTTTCTGTGACTTGGACTATTTTCCATTAAGTGGAGTCATACAGTATTCGTCTTTATATAACACTTATTTTCAGTTAGCATAAGGTTCTCAAGCTTCGTCTATGCTGTAACGTATCAGAATTCCCTTTAAGGACGAAAATGGGGTTCTATGGAAGGTCACCTTGCAAGATGATCTGATCATAAATTCCCAAGTGGGCCAGTCATGGTGAGTAGTCACACCCCAGGCCTATAAACTTCAGTAAAAGATTTATCTTTGCCTTAAGCGAAGCCCTGACCAGTGTTTCTGAGCTTCTCTTCTGGGTTAACGCGCCTTTGAAAGGCCCCCTTTCAGACTCTCCTTATAACGCCTGACCACCCTCAAGGAGAACATAACCTCCACTGTCCTTTAGTCGGATCCCTGCCTTGCTCTGTCCCACCTTCGCTTCCTCTTCCTTAATGTCTCTTCCTTAATCTCAAATGCATAGAAGAAACTGCGACCTGTTTTCCTCGGAAGTGTCTATCTCAGTCTGAGATCTTGTTTCCAGGAGTATCATCTGTTTGACTCAAAACAATTCTCTACAGGTTTGGACATTCTT